>NW_026735380.1:0-134175 GCF_949786415.1 Peromyscus eremicus
TATGGCATTTAGAGCGCAATAGTGACTCTTCTTACCAGAAAACAACTCTTGCTTTTAGGACCAAAAACTGTCTGTGACTCAACTCCATTTAGGACTGGGAAACAAACGCGAGCTGGCCTTACAAGAAACACACTCTGCTTTAGAGAAAAGAGCACTCATATACTCTACTGTGTTTCCTGTAGGGCCAGAACAGTGAGCTTGCTCAGAACAAGTGAACTGTGCTTCCTACACACACGGGCCATATCTAGTTCAACTCTGCTTAGGAAACTGACAAGAACAGTAGCTCCTCTTCAGTTCGATACACTGTACTTGCTGAGAACAGACGCGAGTGCTATTTGCACTGTGTATGGCAATGGGAGCGCAATAGTGACTTTCCTTACCAGAAAACAACTCTTGCTCATAGGACCAGAAACTGCATGTGATTCAACTCCTTTTAGGACTGGGAAACAAATGCTAGCTCGCCTTACATGAAACACACTCTGCTTTTGAGAAAAGAGCACTCTTCTACTCTACTGTGTTTCCTATGGGGTCCAAAGATTGAGCTAGCTCAGAACAAAAGAACTGTGCTTCCTACACACATGGGCCATATCTAGTTCAACTCTGCTTAGGAAACAAACAAGAACAGTAGCTCCTCTTCAGTCGAATACACTGTATTTGCGGGGAACAGACGCGAGTGCTATTTGCACTGTGTTTGGCAAATGGAGCATGATAGTGACTGTCTTACCAGAAAACAAATCTTGCTCATAGGACAAAAAACTGCATGTGACTCAACTCCATTTAGGACTGGGAAACAAACGCTAGCTCGACTTCCAAGAAATACACTCTGCTTTTGAGAAAAGAGCACTCTTCTACTCTACTGTGTTTCCTATGTGTCCCGAAAAGTGAGCTTGCTCAGAACAAAAAAACTGTGCTTCCTACACACACGGCCATATCTCGTTCAAGTCTGCCTTAGGAACCTGACAGAATAGTAGATCTTCTTCAGTCCAACACACTGTACTTGCTGAGAACAGACGCCAGTGCTATTTGTCCTGTGTAGGGCAATGGCAGCGCAATAGTGACTCTTCTTACCAGAAAACAACTCTTGCTCGTAGGACCAGAAACTGCATGTGATTCAACTCCATTTAGGACTGGGAAACAAACTCTAGCTCGCTTTACAAGAAACACACTCTGCTTTTGAGAAAGGAGCACTCTTCTACTCTACTGTGTTTCCAATAGGGCCAGAACAGTGAGCTTGCTCAGAAAAAAGGAACTGTACTTCCTAAACACACGGGCCACATCTAGTTCAACTCTGCTTAGGAAACTGAGAAGAACAGTAGCTCCTCTCAGTCCAATACAGTGTACTTGCTGGGAACAGACGGGAAGGATATTTGCACTGTGTATGGCAATGGGAGCACAATAGTGACTTTCCTTACCAGAAAACAACTCTTGCTCGTAGGACCAGAAACTGCATGTGATTCCACTCCATTTAGGACTGGGAAACAAACGCTAGCTCGCCTTACAAGAAACACACTCTCCTTTAGAGAAAAGAGCACTCTTCTACTCTACTGTGTTTCCTATGGGGTCCAAACAGTGAGCTTGTTCAGAACAAAAGAACTATGCTTCCTACACACACGGACCATATCTAGTTCAACTCTGCTTAGTAAACTGACAAGAACAGTAGCTCCTATTCAGTCCCAATACACTGTACTTGCTGGGACAGACCCGAGTGCTATTTGCACTGTGTATGGCATTTGGAGCACAATAGTGACTCTTCTTACCAGAAAACAACTCTTGCTCGTAGGACCAAAAACTGCATATGACTCAACTCCATTTATAACTGGGAAACAACTGCGAGCTCGCCTTAAAAAGAATCATACTCTGCTTTAGAGAAAAAAGCACTCTTCTACTCTACTGTGTTTCCTATAGGTTCAGAACAGTGAGCTTGCTCAGAAAATAATAACAGTGCTTCCTAAACACACGTGCCATATCTAATTCAACTCTTCTTAGGAAAATGACAAGAACAGTAGCTCCTCTTCATTCCGATACACTGTACTTGCTGGGAACAGACGCGAGTGCTATTTGCACTGTGTATGGCAAAGGGAGCACAATAGTGACTTTCCTTACCAGAAAACAACTCTTGCTCGTAGGACCAGAAACTGCATGTGATTCAACTCCATTTAGGACTGGGAAACAATGGCTAGCTCGCCTTACAAGAAACACAATCTGCTTTAGAGAAATGAGCACTCTTCTACACTACTGTGTTTCCTATAGGGCCAAAACAGTGAGCTTGCTCAGAACAAAAGAACTGTGCTTCCTACAAACACGGCCATATTTAATTCAATTCTGCTTATAAATCTGAAAGAACAGTAGATCCTCTTCAGTCAATACACTGTACTTGCTGGGAACAGACGCCAGTGCTATTTGTTCTGTGTATGGCAATGGCAGCGCAATAGTGACTATTCATATCATAAAAAATCTTTTGCTCCTAGGACCAGAAACTGCATGTGATTCAAGTCCATTTAGGACTGGGAAACAAACACTAGCTCTCCTTACAAGAAACACACTCTGCTTTAGAAAAAGAGCACTCTTCTACTCTACAGTGTTTCCTACAGGGCCAGAACAGTGAGCTTGCTCAGAACAAAAGAACTGTGCTTCCCACACACGGGCCATATCTAGTTCAACTCTGCTTAGGAAACTGACAAGAACAGTAGATCCTCTTCAGTCCAATACACTGTACTTGCTGAGAACAGACGACAGTGCTATTTGCACTGTGTATGGCAATTGGAGCACAATAGTGACTCGTCTTACCAGAAAACAACTCTTGCTCATAGGACAAAAAACTGCATGTGACTCAACTCCATTTAGGACTGGAAACAAACTCTAGCTCACTTTACTAGAAACACACTCTGCTTTTGAGAATAGAGCACTATTCTACTCTACTGTGTTTCCTATAGGCCAGAACAGTGAGCTTGCTCAGAAAAAAAGAACTGTGCTTCCTACCCACACGGGCCATATCTAGTTCAACTCTTCTTAGGAAACTGACAAGAACAGTAGCTCCTCTTCAGTCCGACACACTGTACTTGCTGGGAACAGACGCGAGTGCTTTTTGCACTGTGTATGGCAAAGGGAGCACAATAGTGACTTTCCTTACCAGAAAACAACTCTTGCTCGTAGGACCAGAAACTGCATGTGATTCAACTCCATTTAGGACTGGGAAACAAACCATAGCTTGCCTTACAAAAAACACACTCTGCTTTTGAGAAAAGAGCACTCTTCTACTCTACTGTGTTTCGTTTTGGGTCCGAACAGTGAGCTTGCTCAGAACAAAAGAACTGTGCTTCCTACACACAAGGCCATATCTAGTTCAAGTCTGCTTAGGAACCTGACAAGAACAGTAGATCCTGTTCAGTCCAATACACTGTACTTGCTGCGAACAGACGCCAGTACTATTTGTCCTGTGTATGGAAATGGCAGCACAATAGTGACTATTCTTACCATAAAACAACTCTTGCTCGTAGGACAGAAACTGCATGTGATTCCACTCCATTTAGGACTGGGAAACAAACGCTAGCTCGCCTTACAAGAAACACACTCTGCTTTAGAGAAAAGAGCACTCTTCTACTCTACTGTGTTTCCTATGGCTTCCAAACAGTGAGCTTGCTCAGAACAAAAGTACTGTGCTTCCTACACACAAGGACCATATGTAGTTCAACTCTGCTTAGGAAACTGACAAGAACAGTAGCTCCTATTCAGTCCAATACACTGTACTTGCTGGGAAAAGACGCGAGTGCTATTTGCACTGTGTATGGCAATGGGAGCGCAATAGTGACTTTCCTTACCAGAAAACATCTCTTGTTCGTAGGACCAGAAACTGCATGTGATGCAACTCCATTTAGGACTAGGAAACCAACGCTAGCTTGCCTTACAAGAAACACACTCTGCTTTTGAGAAAAGAGCACTCTTCTACTCTACTGTGTTTCCTATAGGGCCAGAACAGTGAGCTTGCTCAGAACATAAGAACTGTGCTTTCTACACACACGGTCCTTATCTAGTTCAACTCTGCTTAGGAAACTGACAAGAACAGTAGCTCCTCTTCAGTCCGATACACTGTACTTGCTGGGAACAGACGCGAGTGCTATTTGCACTGTGTATGGCAATGGGAGCACAATAGTGACTTTCCTTACCAGAAAACATCTCTTGCTCGTAGGACCAGAAATTGCATGTGATTCAACTCCATTTAGGACTGGGAAACAAACGCTAGTTCGCCTTACAAGAAACACACTCTGCTTTAGAGAAAAGAGCACTCTTCTACTCTACTGTGTTTCCTATAGGGCAGAAAAGTGAGCTTGCTCAGAACAAAACAACTGTGCTTCCTACACACACGGGCCATATCTAGTTCAACTCTTCTTAGGAAACTGACAGGAACAATAGCTCCTCTTCAGTCCAATACACTGTACATGCTGGGAACAGATGCCAGTGCTATTTGCACTGTGTATGGCATTTGGAGCACAATAGTGACTCTTCTTACCAGAAAACAACTCTTGCTCATAGGACCAAAAACTGCATGTGACTCAAATCCATTTAGGACTGGGAAACAAACGAGAGCTCACCTTACAAGAAGCACACTCTGCTTTATAGAAAAGAGCACTCTTCTACTCTACTGTGTTTCCTATAGGGCCAGAACAGTGAGCTTGCTCAGAACATAATAACTGTGCTTCCTAAACACACGGGCCATATCTAGTTCAACTCTGCTTAGGAAACTGACAAGAATAGTAGCTCCTCTTCAGTCCGATGCACTGTACTTGCTGGGAACAGACGCGAGTGCTATTTGCACTGTGTATGGCAAAGGGAGCGCAATAGTGACTTTCCTTACCAGAAAACAACTCTTGCTCGTAGGACCAGAAACTGCATGTGATTCAACTCCATTTAGGACTGGGAAACAAACGATAGCTTGCCTTACAAAAAAGACACTCTGCTTTATAGAAAAGAGCACTCTTCTACTCTACTGTGTTTCCTATGGCTTCCAAACAGTGAGCTTGCTCAGAGCAAAAGTACTGTGCTTCCTACACACAAGGACCATATGTAGTTCAACTCTGCTTAGGAAACTGACAAGAACAGTAGCTCCTATTCAGTCCAATACACTGTACTTGCTGGGAAAAGACGCGAGTGCTATTTGTACTGTGTATGGCAATGGGAGCGCAATAGTGACTTTCCTTACCAGAAATCAACTCTTGTTCGTAGGCCCAGAAACTGCATGTGATTCAACTCCATTTAGGACTAAAAAACAAACGCTAGCTCGCCTTACAAGAACCACACTCTGCTTTTGAGAAAATGCACTCTTCTACTCTACTGTGTTTCCTATAGGGCCAGAACAGTGAGCTTGCTCAGAACATAAGAACTGTGCTTTCTACACACACGGTCCTTATCTAGTTCAACTCTCCTTAGGAAACTGACAAGAACAGTAGCTCCTCTTCATTCCGATACACTGTACTTGCTGGGAACAGACGCGAGTGTTATTTGCACTGTGTATGGCAATGGGAGCGCAATAGTTACTTTCCTTACCAGAAAACAACTCTTGCTCGTAGGACCAGAAATTGCATGTGATTCAACTCCATTTAGGACTGGGAAACAAACGCTAGCTCGCCTTACAAGAAACACATTCTGCTTTTGAGAAAAGAGCACTCTTCTACTCTACTGTGTTTCCTAGGGGTCCGAAAAGTGATCTTGCTCAGAACAAAAGCATTGTGCTTCCTACACACAGGGCCATATCTAGTTCAATTCTGCTTAGGAACCTGACAAGAACAGTAGATCCTCTTCAGTCCAATACACTGTACTTGCTGGGAACAGACGCCAGTGCTATTTGTCCTGTGTATGGCAATGGCAGCGCAATAGTGACTATTCATACCATAAAACAATTCTTGCTCGTAGAACCAGAAACTGCATGTGATTCCACTCCATTTAGGACTGGGAAACAAACGCTATCTCGCCTTACAAGAAACACACTCTGCTTTTGAGAAAAGAGCACTCTTCTACTCTATGGTGTTTCCTATGGGGTCCAAACAGTGAGCTTGCTCAGAACAAAAGAACTGTGCTTCCTACACACATGGACCATATCTAGTTCAACTCTGCTTAGGAAACTGACAAGAGCAGTAGCTCCTCTTCAGTCCAATACACTGTACTTGCTGGGAACAGACGCGAGTGCTATTTGCACTGTGTATGGCATTTGGAGCGCAATAGTGTCTCTTCTTACCAGAAAACAACTCTTGCTCGTAGGACCAAAAACTGTCTGTGACTCAACTCCATTTAGGACTGGGAAACAAATGCGAGCTCGCCTTACAAGAAACACACTCTGTTTTAGAGAAAAGAGCACTCTTCTACTCTACTGTGTTTCCTATAGGGCCAGAAAAGTGAGCTTGCTCAGAACAAAAGAACTGTGCTTCCTACACACACGGGGCATATCTAGTTCAACTCTGCTTAGGAAACTGACAAGAACAGTAGCTCCTCTTCAGTCCGATACACTGTACTTGCTGAGAACAGATGTGAGTGCTATTTGCACTGTGAATGGAAATTGGAGCACAATAGTGACTCGTCTTACCAGAAAACAACTCTTGCTCGTAGGACAAAAAACTGCATGTGACTCAACTCCATTTAGGACTGGGAAACAAACGCTAGCTCACCTTACAAGAAACACAATCTGCTTTAGAGAAAAGAGCACTCTTCTACTCTACTGTGTTTCCTATAGGGCCAGAACCGTGAGCTTGCTCAGAACAAAAGAACTGTGCTTCCTACACACGGGCCATATCTAGTTCAACTCTGCTTAGGAAACTGACAAGAACAGTAGCTCCTCTTCAGTCCGATACACTGTACTTGCTGGGAACAGACGCGAGTGCTATTTGCACTGTGTATCGCAATGGGAGCGCAATAGTGACTTTCCTTACCAGAAAACAACTCTTGCTCTTAGGACCAGAAACTGCATGTGATTCAACTCCGTTTAGGACTGGGAAACAAATGCTAGCTCGCCTTACATGAAACACTCTCTGCTTTTGAGAAAAGAGCACTCTTCTACTCTACTGTGTTTCCTATGGGGTCCAAACAGTGAGCTTGCTCAGAACAAAGAACTGTGCTTCCTACACACATGGACCATATCTAGTTCAACTCTGCTTAGGAAACTGACAAGAACAGTAGCTCCTCTTCAGTCCGATACACTGTACTTGCTGGAAACAGACGCGAGTGCTATTTGCACTGTGTATGGCAAAGGGAGCGCAATAGTGACTCTCCTTACCAGAAAACAACTCTTGCTCGTAGGACCAGAAACTGCATGTGATTCAACTCCATTTAGGACTGGGAAACAAACGATATCTTGCCTTACAAAAAACACACTCTGCTTTTGAGAAAAGGGCACTCTTCTACTCTACTGTGTTTCCTTTTGGGTCCGAACAGTGAGCTTGCTCAGAACAAAAGAACTGTGCTTCCTACACACACGGCCATATCTAGTTCAATTCTGCTTAGGAACCTGACAAGAACAGTAGATCCTCTTCAGTCTAATACACTGTAGTTGCTGCGAACAGATGCCAGTGCTATTTGTCCTGTGTATGGCAATGGCAGAGCAATAGTGAATCTTCTTACCAGAAAACAACTCTTGCTCATAGGACCAAAAACTGCATGTGACTCAAATCCATTTAGGACTGGGAAACAAACGCGAGCTCGCCTTACAAGAAACATACTCTGCTTTATAGAAAAAACACTCTTCTACTCTACTGTGTTTCCTATAGGGCCAGAACAGTGAGCTTGCTCAGAACATAATAACTGTGCTTCCTAAACACACGGGCCATATGTAGTTCAACTCTGCTTAGGAAACTGACAAGAACTGTAGCTCCTCTTCAGTCCGACACACTGTACTTGCTGGGAACAGACGCGAGTGCTATTTGCACTGTGTATGGCAAAGGGAGCACAATAGTGACTTTCCTTACCAGAAAACAACTCTTGCTCGTAGGACCAGAAACTGCATGTGATTCAACTCCATTTAGGACTGGGAAACAAACCATAGCTTGCCTTACAAAAAACACACTCTGCTTTTGAGAAAAGAGCACTCTTCTACTCTACTGTGTTTCGTTTTGGGTCCGAACAGTGAGCTTGCTCAGAACAAAAGAACTGTGCTTCCTACACACAAGGCCATATCTAGTTCAAGTCTGCTTAGGAACCTGACAAGAACAGTAGATCCTGTTCAGTCCAATACACTGTACTTGCTGCGAACAGACGCCAGTACTATTTGTCCTGTGTATGGAAATGGCAGCACAATAGTGACTATTCTTACCATAAAACAACTCTTGCTCGTAGGACAGAAACTGCATGTGATTCCACTCCATTTAGGACTGGGAAACAAACGCTAGCTCGCCTTACAAGAAACACACTCTGCTTTAGAGAAAAGAGCACTCTTCTACTCTACTGTGTTTCCTATGGCTTCCAAACAGTGAGCTTGCTCAGAACAAAAGTACTGTGCTTCCTACACACAAGGACCATATGTAGTTCAACTCTGCTTAGGAAACTGACAAGAACAGTAGCTCCTATTCAGTCCAATACACTGTACTTGCTGGGAAAAGACGCGAGTGCTATTTGCACTGTGTATGGCAATGGGAGCGCAATAGTGACTTTCCTTACCAGAAAACATCTCTTGTTCGTAGGACCAGAAACTGCATGTGATGCAACTCCATTTAGGACTAGGAAACCAACGCTAGCTTGCCTTACAAGAAACACACTCTGCTTTTGAGAAAAGAGCACTCTTCTACTCTACTGTGTTTCCTATAGGGCCAGAACAGTGAGCTTGCTCAGAACATAAGAACTGTGCTTTCTACACACACGGTCCTTATCTAGTTCAACTCTGCTTAGGAAACTGACAAGAACAGTAGCTCCTCTTCAGTCCGATACACTGTACTTGCTGGGAACAGACGCGAGTGCTATTTGCACTGTGTATGGCAATGGGAGCACAATAGTGACTTTCCTTACCAGAAAACAACTCTTGCTCGTAGGACCAGAAATTGCATGTGATTCAACTCCATTTAGGACTGGGAAACAAACGCTAGTTCGCCTTACAAGAAACACACTCTGCTTTAGAGAAAAGAGCACTCTTCTACTCTACTGTGTTTCCTATAGGGCAGAAAAGTGAGCTTGCTCAGAACAAAACAACTGTGCTTCCTACACACACGGGCCATATCTAGTTCAACTCTTCTTAGGAAACTGACAGGAACAATAGCTCCTCTTCAGTCCAATACACTGTACATGCTGGGAACAGATGCCAGTGCTATTTGCACTGTGTATGGCATTTGGAGCACAATAGTGACTCTTCTTACCAGAAAACAACTCTTGCTCATAGGACCAAAAACTGCATGTGACTCAAATCCATTTAGGACTGGGAAACAAACGAGAGCTCACCTTACAAGAAGCACACTCTGCTTTATAGAAAAGAGCACTCTTCTACTCTACTGTGTTTCCTATAGGGCCAGAACAGTGAGCTTGCTCAGAACATAATAACTGTGCTTCCTAAACACACGGGCCATATCTAGTTCAACTCTGCTTAGGAAACTGACAAGAATAGTAGCTCCTCTTCAGTCCGATGCACTGTACTTGCTGGGAACAGACGCGAGTGCTATTTGCACTGTGTATGGCAAAGGGAGCGCAATAGTGACTTTCCTTACCAGAAAACAACTCTTGCTCGTAGGACCAGAAACTGCATGTGATTCAACTCCATTTAGGACTGGGAAACAAACGATAGCTTGCCTTACAAAAAAGACACTCTGCTTTATAGAAAAGAGCACTCTTCTACTCTACTGTGTTTCCTATGGCTTCCAAACAGTGAGCTTGCTCAGAGCAAAAGTACTGTGCTTCCTACACACAAGGACCATATGTAGTTCAACTCTGCTTAGGAAACTGACAAGAACAGTAGCTCCTATTCAGTCCAATACACTGTACTTGCTGGGAAAAGACGCGAGTGCTATTTGTACTGTGTATGGCAATGGGAGCGCAATAGTGACTTTCCTTACCAGAAATCAACTCTTGTTCGTAGGCCCAGAAACTGCATGTGATTCAACTCCATTTAGGACTAAAAAACAAACGCCAGCTCGCCTTACAAGAACCACACTCTGCTTTTGAGAAAATGCACTCTTCTACTCTACTGTGTTTCCTATAGGGCCAGAACAGTGAGCTTGCTCAGAACATAAGAACTGTGCTTTCTACACACACGGTCCTTATCTAGTTCAACTCTCCTTAGGAAACTGACAAGAACAGTAGCTCCTCTTCATTCCGATACACTGTACTTGCTGGGAACAGACGCGAGTGTTATTTGCACTGTGTATGGCAATGGGAGCGCAATAGTTACTTTCCTTACCAGAAAACAACTCTTGCTCGTAGGACCAGAAATTGCATGTGATTCAACTCCATTTAGGACTGGGAAACAAACGCTAGCTCGCCTTACAAGAAACACATTCTGCTTTTGAGAAAAGAGCACTCTTCTACTCTACTGTGTTTCCTAGGGGTCCGAAAAGTGATCTTGCTCAGAACAAAAGCATTGTGCTTCCTACACACAGGGCCATATCTAGTTCAATTCTGCTTAGGAACCTGACAAGAACAGTAGATCCTCTTCAGTCCAATACACTGTACTTGCTGGGAACAGACGCCAGTGCTATTTGTCCTGTGTATAGCAATGGCAGCGCAATAGTGACTATTCATACCATAAAACAATTCTTGCTCGTAGAACCAGAAACTGCATGTGATTCCACTCCATTTAGGACTGGGAAACAAACGCTATCTCGCCTTACAAGAAACACACTCTGCTTTTGAGAAAAGAGCACTCTTCTACTCTATGGTGTTTCCTATGGGGTCCAAACAGTGAGCTTGCTCAGAACAAAAGAACTGTGCTTCCTACACACATGGACCATATCTAGTTCAACTCTGCTTAGGAAACTGACAAGAGCAGTAGCTCCTCTTCAGTCCAATACACTGTACTTGCTGGGAAAAGACGCGAGTGCTATTTGCACTGTGTATGGCATTTGGAGCGCAATAGTGTCTCTTCTTACCAGAAAACAACTCTTGCTCGTAGGACCAAAAACTGTCTGTGACTCAACTCCATTTAGGACTGGGAAACAAATGCGAGCTCGCCTTACAAGAAACACACTCTGTTTTAGAGAAAAGAGCACTCTTCTACTCTACTGTGTTTCCTATAGGGCCAGAAAAGTGAGCTTGCTCAGAACAAAAGAACTGTGCTTCCTACACACACGGGGCATATCTAGTTCAACTCTGCTTAGGAAACTGACAAGAACAGTAGCTCCTCTTCAGTCCGATACACTGTACTTGCTGAGAACAGATGTGAGTGCTATTTGCACTGTGAATGGAAATTGGAGCACAATAGTGACTCGTCTTACCAGAAAACAACTCTTGCTCGTAGGACAAAAAACTGCATGTGACTCAACTCCATTTAGGACTGGGAAACAAACGCTAGCTCACCTTACAAGAAACACAATCTGCTTTAGAGAAAAGAGCACTCTTCTACTCTACTGTGTTTCCTATAGGGCCAGAACCGTGAGCTTGCTCAGAACAAAAGAACTGTGCTTCCTACACACGGGCCATATCTAGTTCAACTCTGCTTAGGAAACTGACAAGAACAGTAGCTCCTCTTCAGTCCGATACACTGTACTTGCTGGGAACAGACGCGAGTGCTATTTGCACTGTGTATCGCAATGGGAGCGCAATAGTGACTTTCCTTACCAGAAAACAACTCTTGCTCTTAGGACCAGAAACTGCATGTGATTCAACTCCGTTTAGGACTGGGAAACAAATGCTAGCTCGCCTTACATGAAACACTCTCTGCTTTTGAGAAAAGAGCACTCTTCTACTCTACTGTGTTTCCTATGGGGTCCAAACAGTGAGCTTGCTCAGAACAAAGAACTGTGCTTCCTACACACATGGACCATATCTAGTTCAACTCTGCTTAGGAAACTGACAAGAACAGTAGCTCCTCTTCAGTCCGATACACTGTACTTGCTGGAAACAGACGCGAGTGCTATTTGCACTGTGTATGGCAAAGGGAGCGCAATAGTGACTCTCCTTACCAGAAAACAACTCTTGCTCGTAGGACCAGAAACTGCATGTGATTCAACTCCATTTAGGACTGGGAAACAAACGATATCTTGCCTTACAAAAAACACACTCTGCTTTTGAGAAAAGGGCACTCTTCTACTCTACTGTGTTTCCTTTTGGGTCCGAACAGTGAGCTTGCTCAGAACAAAAGAACTGTGCTTCCTACACACACGGCCATATCTAGTTCAATTCTGCTTAGGAACCTGACAAGAACAGTAGATCCTCTTCAGTCTAATACACTGTAGTTGCTGCGAACAGATGCCAGTGCTATTTGTCCTGTGTATGGCAATGGCAGAGCAATAGTGAATCTTCTTACCAGAAAACAACTCTTGCTCATAGGACCAAAAACTGCATGTGACTCAAATCCATTTAGGACTGGGAAACAAACGCGAGCTCGCCTTACAAGAAACATACTCTGCTTTATAGAAAAAACACTCTTCTACTCTACTGTGTTTCCTATAGGGCCAGAACAGTGAGCTTGCTCAGAACATAATAACTGTGCTTCCTAAACACACGGGCCATATGTAGTTCAACTCTGCTTAGGAAACTGACAAGAACTGTAGCTCCTCTTCAGTCCGACACACTGTACTTGCTGGGAACAGACGCGAGTGCTATTTGCACTGTGTATGGCAAAGGGAGCACAATAGTGACTTTCCTTACCAGAAAACAACTCTTGCTCGTAGGACCAGAAACTGCATGTGATTCAACTCCATTTAGGACTGGGAAACAAACCATAGCTTGCCTTACAAAAAACACACTCTGCTTTTGAGAAAAGAGCACTCTTCTACTCTACTGTGTTTCGTTTTGGGTCCGAACAGTGAGCTTGCTCAGAACAAAAGAACTGTGCTTCCTACACACAAGGCCATATCTAGTTCAAGTCTGCTTAGGAACCTGACAAGAACAGTAGATCCTGTTCAGTCCAATACACTGTACTTGCTGCGAACAGACGCCAGTACTATTTGTCCTGTGTATGGAAATGGCAGCACAATAGTGACTATTCTTACCATAAAACAACTCTTGCTCGTAGGACAGAAACTGCATGTGATTCCACTCCATTTAGGACTGGGAAACAAACGCTAGCTCGCCTTACAAGAAACACACTCTGCTTTAGAGAAAAGAGCACTCTTCTACTCTACTGTGTTTCCTATGGCTTCCAAACAGTGAGCTTGCTCAGAACAAAAGTACTGTGCTTCCTACACACAAGGACCATATGTAGTTCAACTCTGCTTAGGAAACTGACAAGAACAGTAGCTCCTATTCAGTCCAATACACTGTACTTGCTGGGAAAAGACGCGAGTGCTATTTGCACTGTGTATGGCAATGGGAGCGCAATAGTGACTTTCCTTACCAGAAAACATCTCTTGTTCGTAGGACCAGAAACTGCATGTGATGCAACTCCATTTAGGACTAGGAAACCAACGCTAGCTTGCCTTACAAGAAACACACTCTGCTTTTGAGAAAAGAGCACTCTTCTACTCTACTGTGTTTCCTATAGGGCCAGAACAGTGAGCTTGCTCAGAACATAAGAACTGTGCTTTCTACACACACGGTCCTTATCTAGTTCAACTCTGCTTAGGAAACTGACAAGAACAGTAGCTCCTCTTCAGTCCGATACACTGTACTTGCTGGGAACAGACGCGAGTGCTATTTGCACTGTGTATGGCAATGGGAGCACAATAGTGACTTTCCTTACCAGAAAACAACTCTTGCTCGTAGGACCAGAAATTGCATGTGATTCAACTCCATTTAGGACTGGGAAACAAACGCTAGTTCGCCTTACAAGAAACACACTCTGCTTTAGAGAAAAGAGCACTCTTCTACTCTACTGTGTTTCCTATAGGGCAGAAAAGTGAGCTTGCTCAGAACAAAACAACTGTGCTTCCTACACACACGGGCCATATCTAGTTCAACTCTTCTTAGGAAACTGACAGGAACAATAGCTCCTCTTCAGTCCAATACACTGTACATGCTGGGAACAGATGCCAGTGCTATTTGCACTGTGTATGGCATTTGGAGCACAATAGTGACTCTTCTTACCAGAAAACAACTCTTGCTCATAGGACCAAAAACTGCATGTGACTCAAATCCATTTAGGACTGGGAAACAAACGAGAGCTCACCTTACAAGAAGCACACTCTGCTTTATAGAAAAGAGCACTCTTCTACTCTACTGTGTTTCCTATAGGGCCAGAACAGTGAGCTTGCTCAGAACATAATAACTGTGCTTCCTAAACACACGGGCCATATCTAGTTCAACTCTGCTTAGGAAACTGACAAGAATAGTAGCTCCTCTTCAGTCCGATGCACTGTACTTGCTGGGAACAGACGCGAGTGCTATTTGCACTGTGTATGGCAAAGGGAGCACAATAGTGACTTTCCTTACCAGAAAACAACTCTTGCTCGTAGGACCAGAAACTGCATGTGATTCAACTCCATTTAGGACTGGGAAACAAACGATAGCTTGCCTTACAAAAAAGACACTCTGCTTTATAGAAAAGAGCACTCTTCTACTCTACTGTGTTTCCTATGGCTTCCAAACAGTGAGCTTGCTCAGAGCAAAAGTACTGTGCTTCCTACACACACGGGCCATATCTAGTTCAACTCTGCTTAGGAAACTGACAAGAACAGTAGCTCCTATTCAGTCCAATACACTGTACTTGCTGGGAAAAGACGCGAGTGCTATTTGTACTGTGTATGGCAATGGGAGCGCAATAGTGACTTTCCTTACCAGAAATCAACTCTTGTTCGTAGGCCCAGAAACTGCATGTGATTCAACTCCATTTAGGACTAAAAAACAAACGCTAGCTCGCCTTACAAGAACCACACTCTGCTTTTGAGAAAATGCACTCTTCTACTCTACTGTGTTTCCTATAGGGCCAGAACAGTGAGCTTGCTCAGAACATAAGAACTGTGCTTTCTACACACACGGTCCTTATCTAGTTCAACTCTCCTTAGGAAACTGACAAGAACAGTAGCTCCTCTTCATTCCGATACACTGTACTTGCTGGGAACAGACGCGAGTGTTATTTGCACTGTGTATGGCAATGGGAGCGCAATAGTTACTTTCCTTACCAGAAAACAACTCTTGCTCGTAGGACCAGAAATTGCATGTGATTCAACTCCATTTAGGACTGGGAAACAAACGCTAGCTCGCCTTACAAGAAACACATTCTGCTTTTGAGAAAAGAGCACTCTTCTACTCTACTGTGTTTCCTAGGGGTCCGAAAAGTGATCTTGCTCAGAACAAAAGCATTGTGCTTCCTACACACAGGGCCATATCTAGTTCAATTCTGCTTAGGAACCTGACAAGAACAGTAGATCCTCTTCAGTCCAATACACTGTACTTGCTGGGAACAGACGCCAGTGCTATTTGTCCTGTGTATGGCAATGGCAGCGCAATAGTGACTATTCATACCATAAAACAATTCTTGCTCGTAGAACCAGAAACTGCATGTGATTCCACTCCATTTAGGACTGGGAAACAAACGCTATCTCGCCTTACAAGAAACACACTCTGCTTTTGAGAAAAGAGCACTCTTCTACTCTATGGTGTTTCCTATGGGGTCCAAACAGTGAGCTTGCTCAGAACAAAAGAACTGTGCTTCCTACACACATGGACCATATCTAGTTCAACTCTGCTTAGGAAACTGACAAGAGCAGTAGCTCCTCTTCAGTCCAATACACTGTACTTGCTGGGAACAGACGCGAGTGCTATTTGCACTGTGTATGGCATTTGGAGCGCAATAGTGTCTCTTCTTACCAGAAAACAACTCTTGCTCATAGGACCAAAAACTGTCTGTGACTCAACTCCATTTAGGACTGGGAAACAAATGCGAGCTCGCCTTACAAGAAACACACTCTGTTTTAGAGAAAAGAGCACTCTTCTACTCTACTGTGTTTCCTATAGGGCCAGAAAAGTGAGCTTGCTCAGAACAAAAGAACTGTGCTTCCTACACACACGGGGCATATCTAGTTCAACTCTGCTTAGGAAACTGACAAGAACAGTAGCTCCTCTTCAGTCCGATACACTGTACTTGCTGAGAACAGATGTGAGTGCTATTTGCACTGTGAATGGAAATTGGAGCACAATAGTGACTCGTCTTACCAGAAAACAACTCTTGCTCGTAGGACAAAAAACTGCATGTGACTCAACTCCATTTAGGACTGGGAAACAAACGCTAGCTCACCTTACAAGAAACACAATCTGCTTTAGAGAAAAGAGCACTCTTCTACTCTACTGTGTTTCCTATAGGGCCAGAACCGTGAGCTTGCTCAGAACAAAAGAACTGTGCTTCCTACACACGGGCCATATCTAGTTCAACTCTGCTTAGGAAACTGACAAGAACAGTAGCTCCTCTTCAGTCCGATACACTGTACTTGCTGGGAACAGACGCAAGTGCTATTTGCACTGTGTATCGCAATGGGAGCGCAATAGTGACTTTCCTTACCAGAAAACAACTCTTGCTCTTAGGACCAGAAACTGCATGTGATTCAACTCCGTTTAGGACTGGGAAACAAATGCTAGCTCGCCTTACATGAAACACTCTCTGCTTTTGAGAAAAGAGCACTCTTCTACTCTACTGTGTTTCCTATGGGGTCCAAACAGTGAGCTTGCTCAGAACAAAGAACTGTGCTTCCTACACACATGGACCATATCTAGTTCAACTCTGCTTAGGAAACTGACAAGAACAGTAGCTCCTCTTCAGTCCGATACACTGTACTTGCTGAGAACAGATGTGAGTGCTATTTGCACTGTGAATGGAAATTGGAGCACAATAGTGACTCGTCTTACCAGAAAACAACTCTTGCTCGTAGGACAAAAAACTGCATGTGACTCAACTCCATTTAGGACTGGGAAACAAACGCTAGCTCACCTTACAAGAAACACAATCTGCTTTAGAGAAAAGAGCACTCTTCTACTCTACTGTGTTTCCTATAGGGCCAGAACCGTGAGCTTGCTCAGAACAATAGAACTGTGCTTCCTACACACGGGCCATATCTAGTTCAACTCTGCTTAGGAAACTGACAAGAACAGTAGCTCCTCTTCAGTCCGATACACTGTACTTGCTGGGAACAGACGCGAGTGCTATTTGCGCTGTGTATCGCAATGGGAGCGCAATAGTGACTTTCCTTACCAGAAAACAACTCTTGCTCTTAGGACCAGAAACTGCATGTGATTCAACTCCGTTTAGGACTGGGAAACAAATGCTAGCTCGCCTTACATGAAACACTCTCTGCTTTTGAGAAAAGAGCACTCTTCTACTCTACTGTGTTTCCTATGGGGTCCAAACAGTGAGCTTGCTCAGAACAAAGAACTGTGCTTCCTACACACATGGACCATATCTAGTTCATCTCTGCTTAGGAAACTGACAAGAACAGTAGCTCCTCTTCAGTCCGATACACTGTACTTGCTGGAAACAGACGCGAGTGCTATTTGCACTGTGTATGGCAAAGGGAGCGCAATAGTGACTCTCCTTACCAGAAAACAACTCTTGCTCGTAGGACCAGAAACTGCATGTGATTCAACTCCATTTAGGACTGGGAAACAAACGATATCTTGCCTTACAAAAAACACACTCTGCTTTTGAGAAAAGGGCACTCTTCTACTCTACTGTGTTTCCTTTTGGGTCCGAACAGTGAGCTTGCTCAGAACAAAAGAACTGTGCTTCCTACACACACGGCCATATCTAGTTCAATTCTGCTTAGGAACCTGACAAGAACAGTAGATCCTCTTCAGTCTAATACACTGTAGTTGCTGCGAACAGATGCCAGTGCTATTTGTCCTGTGTATGGCAATGGCAGAGCAATAGTGAATCTTCTTACCAGAAAACAACTCTTGCTCATAGGACCAAAAACTGCATGTGACTCAAATCCATTTAGGACTGGGAAACAAACGCGAGCTCGCCTTACAAGAAACATACTCTGCTTTATAGAAAAAACACTCTTCTACTCTACTGTGTTTCCTATAGGGCCAGAACAGTGAGCTTGCTCAGAACATAATAACTGTGCTTCCTAAACACACGGGCCATATGTAGTTCAACTCTGCTTAGGAAACTGACAAGAACTGTAGCTCCTCTTCAGTCCGACACACTGTACTTGCTGGGAACAGACGCGAGTGCTATTTGCACTGTGTATGGCAAAGGGAGCACAATAGTGACTTTCCTTACCAGAAAACAACTCTTGCTCGTAGGACCAGAAACTGCATGTGATTCAACTCCATTTAGGACTGGGAAACAAACCATAGCTTGCCTTACAAAAAACACACTCTGCTTTTGAGAAAAGAGCACTCTTCTACTCTACTGTGTTTCGTTTTGGGTCCGAACAGTGAGCTTGCTCAGAACAAAAGAACTGTGCTTCCTACACACAAGGCCATATCTAGTTCAAGTCTGCTTAGGAACCTGACAAGAACAGTAGATCCTGTTCAGTCCAATACACTGTACTTGCTGCGAACAGACGCCAGTACTATTTGTCCTGTGTATGGAAATGGCAGCACAATAGTGACTATTCTTACCATAAAACAACTCTTGCTCGTAGGACAGAAACTGCATGTGATTCCACTCCATTTAGGACTGGGAAACAAACGCTAGCTCGCCTTACAAGAAACACACTCTGCTTTAGAGAAAAGAGCACTCTTCTACTCTACTGTGTTTCCTATGGCTTCCAAACAGTGAGCTTGCTCAGAACAAAAGTACTGTGCTTCCTACACACAAGGACCATATGTAGTTCAACTCTGCTTAGGAAACTGACAAGAACAGTAGCTCCTATTCAGTCCAATACACTGTACTTGCTGGGAAAAGACGCGAGTGCTATTTGCACTGTGTATGGCAATGGGAGCGCAATAGTGACTTTCCTTACCAGAAAACATCTCTTGTTCGTAGGACCAGAAACTGCATGTGATGCAACTCCATTTAGGACTAGGAAACCAACGCTAGCTTGCCTTACAAGAAACACACTCTGCTTTTGAGAAAAGAGCACTCTTCTACTCTACTGTGTTTCCTATAGGGCCAGAACAGTGAGCTTGCTCAGAACATAAGAACTGTGCTTTCTACACACACGGTCCTTATCTAGTTCAACTCTGCTTAGGAAACTGACAAGAACAGTAGCTCCTCTTCAGTCCGATACACTGTACTTGCTGGGAACAGACGCGAGTGCTATTTGCACTGTGTATGGCAATGGGAGCACAATAGTGACTTTCCTTACCAGAAAACAACTCTTGCTCGTAGGACCAGAAATTGCATGTGATTCAACTCCATTTAGGACTGGGAAACAAACGCTAGTTCGCCTTACAAGAAACACACTCTGCATTTGAGAAAAGAGCACTCTTCTACTCTACTGTGTTTCCTAGGAGTCTGAAAAGTGATCTTGCTCAGAACAAAAGCACTGTGCTTCCTACACACACGGCCATATCTAGTTCAATTCTGCTTAGGAACCTGACAAGAACAGTAGATCCTCTTCAGTCCAATACACTGTACTTGCTGGGAACAGACGCCAGTGCTATTTGTCCTGTGTATGGCGATGGCAGCGCAATAGTGACTATTCTTACCATAAAACAACTCTTGCTCGTAGAACCAGAAGCTGCATGTGATTCCACTCCATTTAGGACGGGGAAACAAACGCTAGCTCGCCTTACAAGAAACACACTCTGCTTTTGAGAAAAGAGCACTCTTCTACTCTATGGTGTTTTCTATGGGGTCCAAACAGTGAGCTTGCTCAGAACAAACGAACTGTGCTTCCTACACACATGGACCATATCTAGTTCAACTCTGCTTAGGAAACTGACAAGAGCAGTAGCTCCTCTTCAGTCCAATACACTGTACTTGCTGGGAACAGACGCGAGTGCTATTTGCACTGTGTATGGCATTTGGAGCGCAATAGTGACTCTTCTTACCAGAAAACAACTCTTGCTCGTAGGACCAAAAACTGTCTGTGACTCAACTCCATTTAGGACTGGGAAACAAATGCGAGCTCGCCTTACAAGAAACACACTCTGCATTTGAGAAAAGAGCACTCTTCTACTCTACAGTGTTTCCTATAGGGCAGAAAAGTGAGCTTGCTCAGAACAAAACAACTGTGCTTCCTACACACACGGGCCATATCTAGTTCAACTCTGCTTAGGAAACTGACAAGAACAGTAGCTCCTCTCCAGTCCGATACACTGTACTTTCTGAGAACAGATGCGAGTGCTATTTGCACTGTGAATGGCAATTGGTGCACAATAGTGACTCGTCTTACCAGAAAACAACTCTTGCTCGTAGGACAAAAAACTGCATGTGACTCAACTCCATTTAGGACTGGGAAACAAACTCTAGATCTCCTTACAAGAAACACACTCTGCTTTTGAGAAAAGAGCACTCTTCTACTCTACTGTGTTTCCTATAGGGCCAGAACCGTGAGCTTGCTCAGAACAAAAGAACTGTGCTTCCTACACACGGGCCATATCTAGTTCAACTCTGCTTAGAAACTGATAAGAACAGTAGCTCCTCTTCAGTCCGATACACTGTACTTGCTGGGAACAGACGCGAGTGCTATTTGCACTGTGTATGGCAATGGGAGCGCAATAGTGACTTTCCTTACCAGAAAACAACTCTTGCTCGTAGGACCAGAAACTGCATGTGATTCAACTCCATTTAGGACTGGGAAACAAACGATAGCTTGCCTTACAAAAAACACACTCTGCTTTTGAGAAAAGAGCACTCTTCTACTCTACTGTGTTTCCTTTTGGGTCCGAACAGTGAGCTTGCTCAGAACAAAAGAACTGTGCTTCCTACACACACGGCCATATCTAGTTCAATTCTGCTTAGGAACCTGACAAGAACAGTAGATCCTCTTCAGTCCAATACACTGTAGTTGCTGCGAACAGATGCCAGTGCTTTTTGTCCTGTGTATGGCAATGGCAGAGCAATAGTGAATCTTCTTTCCAGAAAACAACTCTTGCTCATAGGACCAAAAACTGCATGTGACTCAAATCCATTTAGGACTGGAAAACAAACGCGAGCTCGCCTAACAAGAAACATACTCTGCTTTATAGAAAAGAGCACTCTTCTACTCTACTGTGTTTCCTAGAGGGCCAGAACAGTGAGCTTGCTCAGAACATAATAACTGTGCTTCCTAAACACACGGGCCATATGTAGTTCAACTCTGCTTAGGAAACTGACAAGAACTGTAGCTCCTCTTCAGTCCGATACACTGTACTTGCTGGGAACAGACGCGAGTGCTATTTGCACTGTGTATGGCAAAGGGAGCACAATAGTGACTTTCCTTACCAGAAAACAACTCTTGCTCGTAGGACCAGAAACTGCATGTGATTCAACTCCATTTAGGACTGGGAATCAAACCATAGCTTGCCTTACAAAAAACACACTCTGCTTTTGAGAAAAGAGCACTCTTCTACTCTACTGTGTTTCCTTTTGGGTCCGAACAGTGAGCTTGCTGAGAACAAAAGAACTGTGCTTCCTACACACACGGCCATATCTAGTTCAATTCTGCTTAGGAACCTGACAAGAACAGTAGATCCTGTTCAGTCCAATACACTGTACTTGCTGCGAACAGACGCCAGTACTATTTGTCCTGTGTATGGAAGTAGCAGCACAATAGTGACTATTCTTACCATAAAACAACTCTTGCTCGTAGGACAGAAACTGCATGTGATTCCACTCCATTTAGGACTAGGAAACAAACGTTAGCTCGCCTTACAAGAAACACACTCTGCTTTAGAGAAAAGAGCACTCTTCTACTCTACTGTGTTTCCTATGGCTTCCAAACAGTGAGCTTGCTCAGAACAAAAGTACTGTGCTTCCTACACACAAGGACCATATGTAGTTCAACTCTGCTTAGGAAACTGACAAGAACAGTAGCTCCTATTCAGTCCAATACACTGTACTTGCTGGGAAAAGACGCGAGTGCTTTTTGCACTGTGTATGGCAATGGGAGCGCAATAGTGACTTTCCTTACCAGAAAACAACTCTTGCTCGTAGGACCAGAAACTGCATGTGATTCAACTCCATTTAGGACTGGGAAACAAACGATAGCTTGCCTTACAAAAAACACACTCTGCTTTTGAGAAAAGAGCACTCTTCTACTCTACTGTGTTTCCTTTTGGGTCCGAACAGTGAGCTTGCTCAGAACAAAAGAACTGTGCTTCCTACACACACGGCCATATCTAGTTCAATTCTGCTTAGGAACCTGACAAGAACAGTAGATCCTCTTCAGTCCAATACACTGTAGTTGCTGCGAACAGATGCCAGTGCTTTTTGTCCTGTGTATGGCAATGGCAGAGCAATAGTGAATCTTCTTTCCAGAAAACAACTCTTGCTCATAGGACCAAAAACTGCATGTGACTCAAATCCATTTAGGACTGGAAAACAAACGCGAGCTCGCCTAACAAGAAACATACTCTGCTTTATAGAAAAGAGCACTCTTCTACTCTACTGTGTTTCCTAGAGGGCCAGAACAGTGAGCTTGCTCAGAACATAATAACTGTGCTTCCTAAACACACGGGCCATATGTAGTTCAACTCTGCTTAGGAAACTGACAAGAACTGTAGCTCCTCTTCAGTCCGATACACTGTACTTGCTGGGAACAGACGCGAGTGCTATTTGCACTGTGTATGGCAAAGGGAGCACAATAGTGACTTTCCTTACCAGAAAACAACTCTTGCTCGTAGGACCAGAAACTGCATGTGATTCAACTCCATTTAGGACTGGGAATCAAACCATAGCTTGCCTTACAAAAAACACACTCTGCTTTTGAGAAAAGAGCACTCTTCTACTCTACTGTGTTTCCTTTTGGGTCCGAACAGTGAGCTTGCTGAGAACAAAAGAACTGTGCTTCCTACACACACGGCCATATCTAGTTCAATTCTGCTTAGGAACCTGACAAGAACAGTAGATCCTGTTCAGTCCAATACACTGTACTTGCTGCGAACAGACGCCAGTACTATTTGTCCTGTGTATGGAAGTAGCAGCACAATAGTGACTATTCTTACCATAAAACAACTCTTGCTCGTAGGACAGAAACTGCATGTGATTCCACTCCATTTAGGACTAGGAAACAAACGTTAGCTCGCCTTACAAGAAACACACTCTGCTTTAGAGAAAAGAGCACTCTTCTACTCTACTGTGTTTCCTATGGCTTCCAAACAGTGAGCTTGCTCAGAACAAAAGTACTGTGCTTCCTACACACAAGGACCATATGTAGTTCAACTCTGCTTAGGAAACTGACAAGAACAGTAGCTCCTATTCAGTCCAATACACTGTACTTGCTGGGAAAAGACGCGAGTGCTTTTTGCACTGTGTATGGCAATGGGAGCGCAATAGTGACTTTCCTTACCAGAAAACAACTCTTGTTCGTAGGACCAGAAACTGCATGTGATTCAACTCCATTTCGGACTAGGAAACAAAGGCTAGCTCGCCTTACAAGAAACACACTCTGCTTTTGTGAAAAGAGCACTCTTCTACTCTACTGTGTTTCCTATAGGGCCAGAACAGTGAGCTTGCTCAGAACATAAGAACTGTGCTTTCTACACACACGGTCCTTATCTAGTTCAACTCTGCTTAGGAAACTGACAAGAACAGTAGCTCCTCTTCAGTCCGATACACTGTACTTGCTGGGAACAGACGCGAGTGCTATTTGCACTGTGTATGGCAATGGGAGCGCAATAGTTACTTTCCTTACCAGAAAACAACTCTTGCTCGTAAAACCAGAAATTGCATGTGATTCAACTCCATTTAGGACTGGGAAACAAACGCTAGCTCGCCTTACAAGAAACACACTCTGCTTTTGAGAAAAGAGCACTCTTCTACTCTACTGTGTTTCCTAGGGGTCTGAAAAGTGATCTTGCTCAGAACAAAAGCACTGTGCTTCCTACACACACACGGCCATATCTAGTTCAATTCTGCTTAGGAACCTGACAAGAACAGTAGATCCTCTTCAGTCCAATACACTGTACTTGCTGGGAACAGACGCGAGTGCTATTTGCACTGTGTATGGCAAAGGGAGCACAATAGTGATTTTCCTTACCAGAAAACAACTCTTGCTCATAGGACCAAAAACTGCATGTGACTCAAATCCATTTAGGACTGGGAAACAAACGCGAGCTCGCCTAACAAGAAACATACTCTGCTTTATAGAAAAGAACACTCTTCTACTCTACTGTGTTTCCTATAGGGCCAGAACAGTGAGCTTGCTCAGAACATAATAACTGTGCTTCCTAAACACACGGGCCATATGTAGTTCAACTCTGCTTAGGAAACTGACAAGAACTGTAGCTCCTCTTCAGTCCGACACACTGTACTTGCTGGGAACAGACGCGAGTGCTATTTGCACTGTGTATGGCAAAGGGAGCACAATAGTGACTTTCCTTACCAGAAAACAACTCTTGCTCGTAGGACCAGAAACTGCATGTGATTCAACTCCATTTAGGACTGGGAAACAAACCATAGCTTGCCTTACAAAAAACACACTCTGCTTTTGAGAAAAGAGCACTCTTCTACTCTACTGTGTTTCCTTTTGTGTCCGAACAGTGAGCTTGCTCAGAACAAAAGAACTGTGCTACCTACACACACGGCCATATCTAGTTCAATTCTGCTTAGGAACCTGACAAGAACAGTAGATCCTGTTCAGTCCAATACACTGTACTTGCTGCGAACAGACGCCAGTACTATTTGTCCTGTGTATGGAAATGGCAGCACAATAGTGACTATTCTTACCATAAAACAACTCTTGCTCGTAGGACAGAAACTGCATGTGATTCCACTCCATTTAGGACTGGGAAACAAACGCTAGCTCGCCTTACAAGAAACACACTCTGCTTTAGAGAAAAGAGCACTCTTCTACTATACTGTGTTTCCTATGGCTTCCAAACTGTGAGCTTGCTCAGAACAAAAGTACTGTGCTTCCTACACACAAGGACCATATGTAGTTCAACTCTGCTTAGGAAACTGACAAGAACAGTAGCTCCTATTCAGTCCAATACACTGTACTTGCTGGGAAAAGACGCGAGAGCTATTTGCTCTGTGTATGGCAATGGGAGCACAATAGTGACTTTCCTTACCAGAAAACAACTCTTGTTCGTAGGACCAGAAACTGCATATGATTCAACTCCATTTAGGACTAGGAAACAAACGCTAGCTCGCCTTACAAGGAACACACTCTGCTTTTGAGAAAAGAGCACTCTTCTACTCTACTGTGTTTCCTATAGGGCCAGAACAGTGAGCATGCTTAGAACATAAGAACTGTGCTTTCTACACACACGGTCCTTATCTAGTTCAACTCTGCTTAGGAAACTGACAAGAACAGTAGCTCCTCTTCAGTCCGATACACTGTACTTGCTGGGAACAGACGCGAGTGCTATTTGCACTGTGTATGGCAATGGGAGCACAATAGTTACTTTCCTTACCAGAAAACAACTCTTGCTCGTAGGACCAGAAATTGCATGTGATTCAACTCCATTTAGGACTGGGAAACAAACGCTAGTTCGCCTTACAAGAAACACACTCTGCTTTTGAGAAAAGAGCACTCTTCTACTCTACTGTGTTTCCTAGGGGTCTGAAAATTGATCTTGCTCAGAACAAAAGCACTGTGCTTCCTACACACATGGCCATATCTAGTTCAATTCTTCTTAGGAACCTGACAAGAACAGTAGATCCTCTTCAGTCCAATACACTGTACTTGCTGGGAACAGACGCCAGTGCTATTTGTCCTGTGTATGGCAATGGCAGCGCAATAGTGACTATTCTTACCATAAAACAACTCTTGCTCGTAGAACCAGAAACTGCATGTGATTCCACTCCATTTAGGACTGCGAAACAAACGCTAGCTCGCCTTACAAGAAACACACTCTGCTTTAGAGAAAAGAGCACTCTTCTACTCTATGGTGTTTCCTGTGGGGTCCAAACAGTGAGCTTGCTCAGAACAAAAGAACTGTGCTTCCTACACACATGGACCATATCTAGTTCAACTCTGCTTAGGAAACTGACAAGAGCAGTAGCTCCTCTTCAGTCCAATACACTGTACTTGCTGGGAACAGATGCCAGTGCTATTTGCACTGTGTATGGCAATGGGAGCACAATAGTAACTTTCCTTACCAGAAAACAACTCTTGCTTGTAGGACCAGAAACTGCATGTGATTCAACTCCATTTAGGACTGGGAAACCAACGCTAGCTCGCCTTACAAGAAACACACTCTGCTTTAGAGAAAAGAGCACTCTTCTACTCTACTGTGTTTCCTATAGGGCCAGAACAGTGAGCTTGCTCAGAACATAATAACTCTGCTTCCTAAACACACGGGCCATATCTAGTTCAACTCTGCTTTGGAAACTGACAAGAACAGTAGCTCCTCTTCAGTCCGATGCACTGTACTTGCTGGGAACAGACGCGAGTGCTATTTGCACTGTGTATGGCATTTGGAGCGCAATAGTGACTCTTCTTACCAGAAAACAACTCTTGCTCATAGGACCAAAAACTGTCTCTGACTCAACTCCATTTAGGACTGGGAAACAAATGCGAGCTCGCCTTACAAGAAACACACTCTGCATTTGAGAAAAGAGCACTCTTCTACTCTACTGTGTTTCCTATAGGGCAGAAAAGTGAGCTTGCTCAGAACAAAACAACTGTGCTTCCTACACACACGGGCCATATCTAGTTCAACTTTGCTTAGGAAACTGACAAGAACAGTAGCTCCTCTTCAGTCCGATACACTGTACTATCTGAGAACAGATGCGAGTGCTATTTGCACTGTGAATGGCAATTGGAGCACAATAGTGACTCGTCTTACCAGAAAACAACTCTTGCTCCTAGGACAAAAAACTGCATGTGACTCAACTCCATTTAGGACTGGGAAACAAACTCTAGATCGCCTTACAAGAAACACACTCTGCTTTTGAGAAAAGAGCACTCTTCTACTCTACTGTGTTTCCTATAGGGCCAGAACCGTGAGCTTGCTCAGAACAAAAGAACTGTGCTTCCTACACACGGGCCATATCTAGTTCAACTGTGCTTAGAAACTGACAAGAACAGTAGCTCCTCTTCAGTCCGATACACTGTACTTGCTGGGAACAGACGCGAGTGCTATTTGCACTGTGTATGGCAATGGGAGCGCAATAGTGACTTTCCTTACCAGAAAACAACTCTTGCTCGTAGGACCAGAAACTGCATGTGATTCAACTCGGTTTAGGACTGGGAAACAAATGCTAGCTCGCCTTACATGAAACACTCTCTGCTTTTGAGAAAAGAGCACTCTTCTACTCTACTGTGTTTCCTATGTGGTCCAAACAGTGAGCTTGCTCAGAACAAAGAACTGTGCTTCCGACACACATGGACCATATCTAGTTCAACTCTGCTTAGGAAACTGACAAGAACAGTAGCTCCTATTCAGTCCAATACACTGTACTTGCTGGGAACAGACGCGAGTGCTATTTGCACTGTGTATGGCATTTGGAGCGCAATAGTGACTCTTCTTACCAGAAAACAACTCTTGCTCATAGGACCAAAAACTGTCTGTGACTCAACTCCTTTTAGGACTGGGAAACAAATGCGAGCTCGCCTTACAAGAAACACACTCTGTTTTAGAGAAAAGAGCACTCTTCTACTCTACTGTGTTTCCTATAGGGCCAGAAAAGTGAGCTTGCTCAGAACAAAAGAACTGTGCTTCCTACACACACGGGCCATATCTAGTTCAATTCTGCTTAGGAAACTGACAAGAACAGTAGATCCTCTTCATTCCAATACACTGTACTTGCTGAGAACAGATGCGAGTGCTATTTGCACTGTGAATGGCAATTGGAGCACAATAGTGACTCGTCTTACCAGAAAACAACTCTTGCTCGTAGGACAAAAAACTGCATGTGACTCAACTCCATTTAGGACTGGGAAACAAATGCTAGCTCGCCTTACATGAAACACTCTCTGCTTTTGAGAAAAGAGCACTCTTCTACTCTACTGTGTTTCCTATGGGGTCCAAACAGTGAGCTTGCTCAGAACAAAGAACTGTGCTTCCTACACACATGGACCATATCTAGTTCAACTCTGCTTAGGAAACTGACAAGAACAGTAGCTCCTCTTCAGTCCGATACACTGTACTTGCTGGGAACAGAGGCGAGTGCTATTTGCACTGTGTATGGCAAAGGGAGCGCAATAGTGACTTTCCTTACCAGAAAACAACTCTTGCTCATAGGACCAGAAACTGCAAGTGATTCAACTCCATTTAGGACTGGGAAAAAAATGATAGCTTGCCTTACAGAAAACACACTCTGCTTTTGAGAAAAGAGCACTCTTCTACTCTACTGTGTTTCCTATGGCTTCCAAACAGTGAGCTTGCTCAGAACAAAAGTACTGTGCTTCCTACACACAAGGACCATATGTAGTTCAACTCTGCTTAGGAAACTGACAAGAACAGTAGCTCCTATTCAGTCCAATACACTGTACTTGCTGGGAAAAGACGCGAGTGCTATTTGCACTGTGTATGGCAATGGGAGCGCAATAGTGACTTTCCTTACCAGAAAACATCTCTTGTTCGTAGGACCAGAAACTGCATGTGATGCAACTCCATTTAGGACTAGGAAACCAACGCTAGCTTGCCTTACAAGAAACACACTCTGCTTTTGAGAAAAGAGCACTCTTCTACTCTACTGTGTTTCCTATAGGGCCAGAACAGTGAGCTTGCTCAGAACATAAGAACTGTGCTTTCTACACACACGGTCCTTATCTAGTTCAACTCTGCTTAGGAAACTGACAAGAACAGTAGCTCCTCTTCAGTCCGATACACTGTACTTGCTGGGAACAGACGCGAGTGCTATTTGCACTGTGTATGGCAATGGGAGCACAATAGTGACTTTCCTTACCAGAAAACAACTCTTGCTCGTAGGACCAGAAATTGCATGTGATTCAACTCCATTTAGGACTGGGAAACAAACGCTAGTTCGCCTTACAAGAAACACACTCTGCTTTAGAGAAAAGAGCACTCTTCTACTCTACTGTGTTTCCTATAGGGCAGAAAAGTGAGCTTGCTCAGAACAAAACAACTGTGCTTCCTACACACACGGGCCATATCTAGTTCAACTCTTCTTAGGAAACTGACAGGAACAATAGCTCCTCTTCAGTCCAATACACTGTACATGCTGGGAACAGATGCCAGTGCTATTTGCACTGTGTATGGCATTTGGAGCACAATAGTGACTCTTCTTACCAGAAAACAACTCTTGCTCATAGGACCAAAAACTGCATGTGACTCAAATCCATTTAGGACTGGGAAACAAACGAGAGCTCACCTTACAAGAAGCACACTCTGCTTTATAGAAAAGAGCACTCTTCTACTCTACTGTGTTTCCTATAGGGCCAGAACAGTGAGCTTGCTCAGAACATAATAACTGTGCTTCCTAAACACACGGGCCATATCTAGTTCAACTCTGCTTAGGAAACTGACAAGAATAGTAGCTCCTCTTCAGTCCGATGCACTGTACTTGCTGGGAACAGACGCGAGTGCTATTTGCACTGTGTATGGCAAAGGGAGCGCAATAGTGACTTTCCTTACCAGAAAACAACTCTTGCTCGTAGGACCAGAAACTGCATGTGATTCAACTCCATTTAGGACTGGGAAACAAACGATAGCTTGCCTTACAAAAAAGACACTCTGCTTTATAGAAAAGAGCACTCTTCTACTCTACTGTGTTTCCTATGGCTTCCAAACAGTGAGCTTGCTCAGAGCAAAAGTACTGTGCTTCCTACACACAAGGACCATATGTAGTTCAACTCTGCTTAGGAAACTGACAAGAACAGTAGCTCCTATTCAGTCCAATACACTGTACTTGCTGGGAAAAGACGCGAGTGCTATTTGTACTGTGTATGGCAATGGGAGCGCAATAGTGACTTTCCTTACCAGAAATCAACTCTTGTTCGTAGGCCCAGAAACTGCATGTGATTCAACTCCATTTAGGACTAAAAAACAAACGCCAGCTCGCCTTACAAGAACCACACTCTGCTTTTGAGAAAATGCACTCTTCTACTCTACTGTGTTTCCTATAGGGCCAGAACAGTGAGCTTGCTCAGAACATAAGAACTGTGCTTTCTACACACACGGTCCTTATCTAGTTCAACTCTCCTTAGGAAACTGACAAGAACAGTAGCTCCTCTTCATTCCGATACACTGTACTTGCTGGGAACAGACGCGAGTGTTATTTGCACTGTGTATGGCAATGGGAGCGCAATAGTTACTTTCCTTACCAGAAAACAACTCTTGCTCGTAGGACCAGAAATTGCATGTGATTCAACTCCATTTAGGACTGGGAAACAAACGCTAGCTCGCCTTACAAGAAACACATTCTGCTTTTGAGAAAAGAGCACTCTTCTACTCTACTGTGTTTCCTAGGGGTCCGAAAAGTGATCTTGCTCAGAACAAAAGCATTGTGCTTCCTACACACAGGGCCATATCTAGTTCAATTCTGCTTAGGAACCTGACAAGAACAGTAGATCCTCTTCAGTCCAATACACTGTACTTGCTGGGAACAGACGCCAGTGCTATTTGTCCTGTGTATGGCAATGGCAGCGCAATAGTGACTATTCATACCATAAAACAATTCTTGCTCGTAGAACCAGAAACTGCATGTGATTCCACTCCATTTAGGACTGGGAAACAAACGCTATCTCGCCTTACAAGAAACACACTCTGCTTTTGAGAAAAGAGCACTCTTCTACTCTATGGTGTTTCCTATGGGGTCCAAACAGTGAGCTTGCTCAGAACAAAAGAACTGTGCTTCCTACACACATGGACCATATCTAGTTCAACTCTGCTTAGGAAACTGACAAGAGCAGTAGCTCCTCTTCAGTCCAATACACTGTACTTGCTGGGAAAAGACGCGAGTGCTATTTGCACTGTGTATGGCATTTGGAGCGCAATAGTGTCTCTTCTTACCAGAAAACAACTCTTGCTCGTAGGACCAAAAACTGTCTGTGACTCAACTCCATTTAGGACTGGGAAACAAATGCGAGCTCGCCTTACAAGAAACACACTCTGTTTTAGAGAAAAGAGCACTCTTCTACTCTACTGTGTTTCCTATAGGGCCAGAAAAGTGAGCTTGCTCAGAACAAAAGAACTGTGCTTCCTACACACACGGGGCATATCTAGTTCAACTCTGCTTAGGAAACTGACAAGAACAGTAGCTCCTCTTCAGTCCGATACACTGTACTTGCTGAGAACAGATGTGAGTGCTATTTGCACTGTGAATGGAAATTGGAGCACAATAGTGACTCGTCTTACCAGAAAACAACTCTTGCTCGTAGGACAAAAAACTGCATGTGACTCAACTCCATTTAGGACTGGGAAACAAACGCTAGCTCACCTTACAAGAAACACAATCTGCTTTAGAGAAAAGAGCACTCTTCTACTCTACTGTGTTTCCTATAGGGCCAGAACCGTGAGCTTGCTCAGAACAAAAGAACTGTGCTTCCTACACACGGGCCATATCTAGTTCAACTCTGCTTAGGAAACTGACAAGAACAGTAGCTCCTCTTCAGTCCGATACACTGTACTTGCTGGGAACAGACGCGAGTGCTATTTGCACTGTGTATCGCAATGGGAGCGCAATAGTGACTTTCCTTACCAGAAAACAACTCTTGCTCTTAGGACCAGAAACTGCATGTGATTCAACTCCGTTTAGGACTGGGAAACAAATGCTAGCTCGCCTTACATGAAACACTCTCTGCTTTTGAGAAAAGAGCACTCTTCTACTCTACTGTGTTTCCTATGGGGTCCAAACAGTGAGCTTGCTCAGAACAAAGAACTGTGCTTCCTACACACATGGACCATATCTAGTTCAACTCTGCTTAGGAAACTGACAAGAACAGTAGCTCCTCTTCAGTCCGATACACTGTACTTGCTGGAAACAGACGCGAGTGCTATTTGCACTGTGTATGGCAAAGGGAGCGCAATAGTGACTCTCCTTACCAGAAAACAACTCTTGCTCGTAGGACCAGAAACTGCATGTGATTCAACTCCATTTAGGACTGGGAAACAAACGATATCTTGCCTTACAAAAAACACACTCTGCTTTTGAGAAAAGGGCACTCTTCTACTCTACTGTGTTTCCTTTTGGGTCCGAACAGTGAGCTTGCTCAGAACAAAAGAACTGTGCTTCCTACACACACGGCCATATCTAGTTCAATTCTGCTTAGGAACCTGACAAGAACAGTAGATCCTCTTCAGTCTAATACACTGTAGTTGCTGCGAACAGATGCCAGTGCTATTTGTCCTGTGTATGGCAATGGCAGAGCAATAGTGAATCTTCTTACCAGAAAACAACTCTTGCTCATAGGACCAAAAACTGCATGTGACTCAAATCCATTTAGGACTGGGAAACAAACGCGAGCTCGCCTTACAAGAAACATACTCTGCTTTATAGAAAAAACACTCTTCTACTCTACTGTGTTTCCTATAGGGCCAGAACAGTGAGCTTGCTCAGAACATAATAACTGTGCTTCCTAAACACACGGGCCATATGTAGTTCAACTCTGCTTAGGAAACTGACAAGAACTGTAGCTCCTCTTCAGTCCGACACACTGTACTTGCTGGGAACAGACGCGAGTGCTATTTGCACTGTGTATGGCAAAGGGAGCACAATAGTGACTTTCCTTACCAGAAAACAACTCTTGCTCGTAGGACCAGAAACTGCATGTGATTCAACTCCATTTAGGACTGGGAAACAAACCATAGCTTGCCTTACAAAAAACACACTCTGCTTTTGAGAAAAGAGCACTCTTCTACTCTACTGTGTTTCGTTTTGGGTCCGAACAGTGAGCTTGCTCAGAACAAAAGAACTGTGCTTCCTACACACAAGGCCATATCTAGTTCAAGTCTGCTTAGGAACCTGACAAGAACAGTAGATCCTGTTCAGTCCAATACACTGTACTTGCTGCGAACAGACGCCAGTACTATTTGTCCTGTGTATGGAAATGGCAGCACAATAGTGACTATTCTTACCATAAAACAACTCTTGCTCGTAGGACAGAAACTGCATGTGATTCCACTCCATTTAGGACTGGGAAACAAACGCTAGCTCGCCTTACAAGAAACACACTCTGCTTTAGAGAAAAGAGCACTCTTCTACTCTACTGTGTTTCCTATGGCTTCCAAACAGTGAGCTTGCTCAGAACAAAAGTACTGTGCTTCCTACACACAAGGACCATATGTAGTTCAACTCTGCTTAGGAAACTGACAAGAACAGTAGCTCCTATTCAGTCCAATACACTGTACTTGCTGGGAAAAGACGCGAGTGCTATTTGCACTGTGTATGGCAATGGGAGCGCAATAGTGACTTTCCTTACCAGAAAACATCTCTTGTTCGTAGGACCAGAAACTGCATGTGATGCAACTCCATTTAGGACTAGGAAACCAACGCTAGCTTGCCTTACAAGAAACACACTCTGCTTTTGAGAAAAGAGCACTCTTCTACTCTACTGTGTTTCCTATAGGGCCAGAACAGTGAGCTTGCTCAGAACATAAGAACTGTGCTTTCTACACACACGGTCCTTATCTAGTTCAACTCTGCTTAGGAAACTGACAAGAACAGTAGCTCCTCTTCAGTCCGATACACTGTACTTGCTGGGAACAGACGCGAGTGCTATTTGCACTGTGTATGGCAATGGGAGCACAATAGTGACTTTCCTTACCAGAAAACAACTCTTGCTCGTAGGACCAGAAATTGCATGTGATTCAACTCCATTTAGGACTGGGAAACAAACGCTAGTTCGCCTTACAAGAAACACACTCTGCTTTAGAGAAAAGAGCACTCTTCTACTCTACTGTGTTTCCTATAGGGCAGAAAAGTGAGCTTGCTCAGAACAAAACAACTGTGCTTCCTACACACACGGGCCATATCTAGTTCAACTCTTCTTAGGAAACTGACAGGAACAATAGCTCCTCTTCAGTCCAATACACTGTACATGCTGGGAACAGATGCCAGTGCTATTTGCACTGTGTATGGCATTTGGAGCACAATAGTGACTCTTCTTACCAGAAAACAACTCTTGCTCATAGGACCAAAAACTGCATGTGACTCAAATCCATTTAGGACTGGGAAACAAACGAGAGCTCACCTTACAAGAAGCACACTCTGCTTTATAGAAAAGAGCACTCTTCTACTCTACTGTGTTTCCTATAGGGCCAGAACAGTGAGCTTGCTCAGAACATAATAACTGTGCTTCCTAAACACACGGGCCATATCTAGTTCAACTCTGCTTAGGAAACTGACAAGAATAGTAGCTCCTCTTCAGTCCGATGCACTGTACTTGCTGGGAACAGACGCGAGTGCTATTTGCACTGTGTATGGCAAAGGGAGCACAATAGTGACTTTCCTTACCAGAAAACAACTCTTGCTCGTAGGACCAGAAACTGCATGTGATTCAACTCCATTTAGGACTGGGAAACAAACGATAGCTTGCCTTACAAAAAAGACACTCTGCTTTATAGAAAAGAGCACTCTTCTACTCTACTGTGTTTCCTATGGCTTCCAAACAGTGAGCTTGCTCAGAGCAAAAGTACTGTGCTTCCTACACACACGGGCCATATCTAGTTCAACTCTGCTTAGGAAACTGACAAGAACAGTAGCTCCTATTCAGTCCAATACACTGTACTTGCTGGGAAAAGACGCGAGTGCTATTTGTACTGTGTATGGCAATGGGAGCGCAATAGTGACTTTCCTTACCAGAAATCAACTCTTGTTCGTAGGCCCAGAAACTGCATGTGATTCAACTCCATTTAGGACTAAAAAACAAACGCTAGCTCGCCTTACAAGAACCACACTCTGCTTTTGAGAAAATGCACTCTTCTACTCTACTGTGTTTCCTATAGGGCCAGAACAGTGAGCTTGCTCAGAACATAAGAACTGTGCTTTCTACACACACGGTCCTTATCTAGTTCAACTCTCCTTAGGAAACTGACAAGAACAGTAGCTCCTCTTCATTCCGATACACTGTACTTGCTGGGAACAGACGCGAGTGTTATTTGCACTGTGTATGGCAATGGGAGCGCAATAGTTACTTTCCTTACCAGAAAACAACTCTTGCTCGTAGGACCAGAAATTGCATGTGATTCAACTCCATTTAGGACTGGGAAACAAACGCTAGCTCGCCTTACAAGAAACACATTCTGCTTTTGAGAAAAGAGCACTCTTCTACTCTACTGTGTTTCCTAGGGGTCCGAAAAGTGATCTTGCTCAGAACAAAAGCATTGTGCTTCCTACACACAGGGCCATATCTAGTTCAATTCTGCTTAGGAACCTGACAAGAACAGTAGATCCTCTTCAGTCCAATACACTGTACTTGCTGGGAACAGACGCCAGTGCTATTTGTCCTGTGTATGGCAATGGCAGCGCAATAGTGACTATTCATACCATAAAACAATTCTTGCTCGTAGAACCAGAAACTGCATGTGATTCCACTCCATTTAGGACTGGGAAACAAACGCTATCTCGCCTTACAAGAAACACACTCTGCTTTTGAGAAAAGAGCACTCTTCTACTCTATGGTGTTTCCTATGGGGTCCAAACAGTGAGCTTGCTCAGAACAAAAGAACTGTGCTTCCTACACACATGGACCATATCTAGTTCAACTCTGCTTAGGAAACTGACAAGAGCAGTAGCTCCTCTTCAGTCCAATACACTGTACTTGCTGGGAACAGACGCGAGTGCTATTTGCACTGTGTATGGCATTTGGAGCGCAATAGTGTCTCTTCTTACCAGAAAACAACTCTTGCTCATAGGACCAAAAACTGTCTGTGACTCAACTCCATTTAGGACTGGGAAACAAATGCGAGCTCGCCTTACAAGAAACACACTCTGTTTTAGAGAAAAGAGCACTCTTCTACTCTACTGTGTTTCCTATAGGGCCAGAAAAGTGAGCTTGCTCAGAACAAAAGAACTGTGCTTCCTACACACACGGGGCATATCTAGTTCAACTCTGCTTAGGAAACTGACAAGAACAGTAGCTCCTCTTCAGTCCGATACACTGTACTTGCTGAGAACAGATGTGAGTGCTATTTGCACTGTGAATGGAAATTGGAGCACAATAGTGACTCGTCTTACCAGAAAACAACTCTTGCTCGTAGGACAAAAAACTGCATGTGACTCAACTCCATTTAGGACTGGGAAACAAACGCTAGCTCACCTTACAAGAAACACAATCTGCTTTAGAGAAAAGAGCACTCTTCTACTCTACTGTGTTTCCTATAGGGCCAGAACCGTGAGCTTGCTCAGAACAAAAGAACTGTGCTTCCTACACACGGGCCATATCTAGTTCAACTCTGCTTAGGAAACTGACAAGAACAGTAGCTCCTCTTCAGTCCGATACACTGTACTTGCTGGGAACAGACGCGAGTGCTATTTGCACTGTGTATCGCAATGGGAGCGCAATAGTGACTTTCCTTACCAGAAAACAACTCTTGCTCTTAGGACCAGAAACTGCATGTGATTCAACTCCGTTTAGGACTGGGAAACAAATGCTAGCTCGCCTTACATGAAACACTCTCTGCTTTTGAGAAAAGAGCACTCTTCTACTCTACTGTGTTTCCTATGGGGTCCAAACAGTGAGCTTGCTCAGAACAAAGAACTGTGCTTCCTACACACATGGACCATATCTAGTTCAACTCTGCTTAGGAAACTGACAAGAACAGTAGCTCCTCTTCAGTCCGATACACTGTACTTGCTGAGAACAGATGTGAGTGCTATTTGCACTGTGAATGGAAATTGGAGCACAATAGTGACTCGTCTTACCAGAAAACAACTCTTGCTCGTAGGACAAAAAACTGTCTGTGACTCAACTCCATTTAGGACTGGGAAACAAATGCGAGCTCGCCTTACAAGAAACACACTCTGTTTTAGAGAAAAGAGCACTCTTCTACTCTACTGTGTTTCCTATAGGGCCAGAAAAGTGAGCTTGCTCAGAACAAAAGAACTGTGCTTCCTACACACACGGGGCATATCTAGTTCAACTCTGCTTAGGAAACTGACAAGAACAGTAGCTCCTCTTCAGTCCGATACACTGTACTTGCTGAGAACAGATGTGAGTGCTATTTGCACTGTGAATGGAAATTGGAGCACAATAGTGACTCGTCTTACCAGAAAACAACTCTTGCTCGTAGGACAAAAAACTGCATGTGACTCAACTCCATTTAGGACTGGGAAACAAACGCTAGCTCACCTTACAAGAAACACAATCTGCTTTAGAGAAAAGAGCACTCTTCTACTCTACTGTGTTTCCTATAGGGCCAGAACCGTGAGCTTGCTCAGAACAAAAGAACTGTGCTTCCTACACACGGGCCATATCTAGTTCAACTCTGCTTAGGAAACTGACAAGAACAGTAGCTCCTCTTCAGTCCGATACACTGTACTTGCTGGGAACAGACGCGAGTGCTATTTGCACTGTGTATCGCAATGGGAGCGCAATAGTGACTTTCCTTACCAGAAAACAACTCTTGCTCTTAGGACCAGAAACTGCATGTGATTCAACTCCGTTTAGGACTGGGAAACAAATGCTAGCTCGCCTTACATGAAACACTCTCTGCTTTTGAGAAAAGAGCACTCTTCTACTCTACTGTGTTTCCTATGGGGTCCAAACAGTGAGCTTGCTCAGAACAAAGAACTGTGCTTCCTACACACATGGACCATATCTAGTTCAACTCTGCTTAGGAAACTGACAAGAACAGTAGCTCCTCTTCAGTCCGATACACTGTACTTGCTGGAAACAGACGCGAGTGCTATTTGCACTGTGTATGGCAAAGGGAGCGCAATAGTGACTCTCCTTACCAGAAAACAACTCTTGCTCGTAGGACCAGAAACTGCATGTGATTCAACTCCATTTAGGACTGGGAAACAAACGATATCTTGCCTTACAAAAAACACACTCTGCTTTTGAGAAAAGGGCACTCTTCTACTCTACTGTGTTTCCTTTTGGGTCCGAACAGTGAGCTTGCTCAGAACAAAAGAACTGTGCTTCCTACACACACGGCCATATCTAGTTCAATTCTGCTTAGGAACCTGACAAGAACAGTAGATCCTCTTCAGTCTAATACACTGTAGTTGCTGCGAACAGATGCCAGTGCTATTTGTCCTGTGTATGGCAATGGCAGAGCAATAGTGAATCTTCTTACCAGAAAACAACTCTTGCTCATAGGACCAAAAACTGCATGTGACTCAAATCCATTTAGGACTGGGAAACAAACGCGAGCTCGCCTTACAAGAAACATACTCTGCTTTATAGAAAAAACACTCTTCTACTCTACTGTGTTTCCTATAGGGCCAGAACAGTGAGCTTGCTCAGAACATAATAACTGTGCTTCCTAAACACACGGGCCATATGTAGTTCAACTCTGCTTAGGAAACTGACAAGAACTGTAGCTCCTCTTCAGTCCGACACACTGTACTTGCTGGGAACAGACGCGAGTGCTATTTGCACTGTGTATGGCAAAGGGAGCACAATAGTGACTTTCCTTACCAGAAAACAACTCTTGCTCGTAGGACCAGAAACTGCATGTGATTCAACTCCATTTAGGACTGGGAAACAAACCATAGCTTGCCTTACAAAAAACACACTCTGCTTTTGAGAAAAGAGCACTCTTCTACTCTACTGTGTTTCGTTTTGGGTCCGAACAGTGAGCTTGCTCAGAACAAAAGAACTGTGCTTCCTACACACAAGGCCATATCTAGTTCAAGTCTGCTTAGGAACCTGACAAGAACAGTAGATCCTGTTCAGTCCAATACACTGTACTTGCTGCGAACAGACGCCAGTACTATTTGTCCTGTGTATGGAAATGGCAGCACAATAGTGACTATTCTTACCATAAAACAACTCTTGCTCGTAGGACAGAAACTGCATGTGATTCCACTCCATTTAGGACTGGGAAACAAACGCTAGCTCGCCTTACAAGAAACACACTCTGCTTTAGAGAAAAGAGCACTCTTCTACTCTACTGTGTTTCCTATGGCTTCCAAACAGTGAGCTTGCTCAGAACAAAAGTACTGTGCTTCCTACACACAAGGACCATATGTAGTTCAACTCTGCTTAGGAAACTGACAAGAACAGTAGCTCCTATTCAGTCCAATACACTGTACTTGCTGGGAAAAGACGCGAGTGCTATTTGCACTGTGTATGGCAATGGGAGCGCAATAGTGACTTTCCTTACCAGAAAACATCTCTTGTTCGTAGGACCAGAAACTGCATGTGATGCAACTCCATTTAGGACTAGGAAACCAACGCTAGCTTGCCTTACAAGAAACACACTCTGCTTTTGAGAAAAGAGCACTCTTCTACTCTACTGTGTTTCCTATAGGGCCAGAACAGTGAGCTTGCTCAGAACATAAGAACTGTGCTTTCTACACACACGGTCCTTATCTAGTTCAACTCTGCTTAGGAAACTGACAAGAACAGTAGCTCCTCTTCAGTCCGATACACTGTACTTGCTGGGAACAGACGCGAGTGCTATTTGCACTGTGTATGGCAATGGGAGCACAATAGTGACTTTCCTTACCAGAAAACAACTCTTGCTCGTAGGACCAGAAATTGCATGTGATTCAACTCCATTTAGGACTGGGAAACAAACGCTAGTTCGCCTTACAAGAAACACACTCTGCTTTAGAGAAAAGAGCACTCTTCTACTCTACTGTGTTTCCTATAGGGCAGAAAAGTGAGCTTGCTCAGAACAAAACAACTGTGCTTCCTACACACACGGGCCATATCTAGTTCAACTCTTCTTAGGAAACTGACAGGAACAATAGCTCCTCTTCAGTCCAATACACTGTACATGCTGGGAACAGATGCCAGTGCTATTTGCACTGTGTATGGCATTTGGAGCACAATAGTGACTCTTCTTACCAGAAAACAACTCTTGCTCATAGGACCAAAAACTGCATGTGACTCAAATCCATTTAGGACTGGGAAACAAACGAGAGCTCACCTTACAAGAAGCACACTCTGCTTTATAGAAAAGAGCACTCTTCTACTCTACTGTGTTTCCTATAGGGCCAGAACAGTGAGCTTGCTCAGAACATAATAACTGTGCTTCCTAAACACACGGGCCATATCTAGTTCAACTCTGCTTAGGAAACTGACAAGAATAGTAGCTCCTCTTCAGTCCGATGCACTGTACTTGCTGGGAACAGACGCGAGTGCTATTTGCACTGTGTATGGCAAAGGGAGCACAATAGTGACTTTCCTTACCAGAAAACAACTCTTGCTCGTAGGACCAGAAACTGCATGTGATTCAACTCCATTTAGGACTGGGAAACAAACGATAGCTTGCCTTACAAAAAAGACACTCTGCTTTATAGAAAAGAGCACTCTTCTACTCTACTGTGTTTCCTATGGCTTCCAAACAGTGAGCTTGCTCAGAGCAAAAGTACTGTGCTTCCTACACACACGGGCCATATCTAGTTCAACTCTGCTTAGGAAACTGACAAGAACAGTAGCTCCTATTCAGTCCAATACACTGTACTTGCTGGGAAAAGACGCGAGTGCTATTTGTACTGTGTATGGCAATGGGAGCGCAATAGTGACTTTCCTTACCAGAAATCAACTCTTGTTCGTAGGCCCAGAAACTGCATGTGATTCAACTCCATTTAGGACTAAAAAACAAACGCTAGCTCGCCTTACAAGAACCACACTCTGCTTTTGAGAAAATGCACTCTTCTACTCTACTGTGTTTCCTATAGGGCCAGAACAGTGAGCTTGCTCAGAACATAAGAACTGTGCTTTCTACACACACGGTCCTTATCTAGTTCAACTCTCCTTAGGAAACTGACAAGAACAGTAGCTCCTCTTCATTCCGATACACTGTACTTGCTGGGAACAGACGCGAGTGTTATTTGCACTGTGTATGGCAATGGGAGCGCAATAGTTACTTTCCTTACCAGAAAACAACTCTTGCTCGTAGGACCAGAAATTGCATGTGATTCAACTCCATTTAGGACTGGGAAACAAACGCTAGCTCGCCTTACAAGAAACACATTCTGCTTTTGAGAAAAGAGCACTCTTCTACTCTACTGTGTTTCCTAGGGGTCCGAAAAGTGATCTTGCTCAGAACAAAAGCATTGTGCTTCCTACACACAGGGCCATATCTAGTTCAATTCTGCTTAGGAACCTGACAAGAACAGTAGATCCTCTTCAGTCCAATACACTGTACTTGCTGGGAACAGACGCCAGTGCTATTTGTCCTGTGTATGGCAATGGCAGCGCAATAGTGACTATTCATACCATAAAACAATTCTTGCTCGTAGAACCAGAAACTGCATGTGATTCCACTCCATTTAGGACTGGGAAACAAACGCTATCTCGCCTTACAAGAAACACACTCTGCTTTTGAGAAAAGAGCACTCTTCTACTCTATGGTGTTTCCTATGGGGTCCAAACAGTGAGCTTGCTCAGAACAAAAGAACTGTGCTTCCTACACACATGGACCATATCTAGTTCAACTCTGCTTAGGAAACTGACAAGAGCAGTAGCTCCTCTTCAGTCCAATACACTGTACTTGCTGGGAACAGACGCGAGTGCTATTTGCACTGTGTATGGCATTTGGAGCGCAATAGTGTCTCTTCTTACCAGAAAACAACTCTTGCTCATAGGACCAAAAACTGTCTGTGACTCAACTCCATTTAGGACTGGGAAACAAATGCGAGCTCGCCTTACAAGAAACACACTCTGTTTTAGAGAAAAGAGCACTCTTCTACTCTACTGTGTTTCCTATAGGGCCAGAAAAGTGAGCTTGCTCAGAACAAAAGAACTGTGCTTCCTACACACACGGGGCATATCTAGTTCAACTCTGCTTAGGAAACTGACAAGAACAGTAGCTCCTCTTCAGTCCGATACACTGTACTTGCTGAGAACAGATGTGAGTGCTATTTGCACTGTGAATGGAAATTGGAGCACAATAGTGACTCGTCTTACCAGAAAACAACTCTTGCTCGTAGGACAAAAAACTGCATGTGACTCAACTCCATTTAGGACTGGGAAACAAACGCTAGCTCACCTTACAAGAAACACAATCTGCTTTAGAGAAAAGAGCACTCTTCTACTCTACTGTGTTTCCTATAGGGCCAGAACCGTGAGCTTGCTCAGAACAAAAGAACTGTGCTTCCTACACACGGGCCATATCTAGTTCAACTCTGCTTAGGAAACTGACAAGAACAGTAGCTCCTCTTCAGTCCGATACACTGTACTTGCTGGGAACAGACGCAAGTGCTATTTGCACTGTGTATCGCAATGGGAGCGCAATAGTGACTTTCCTTACCAGAAAACAACTCTTGCTCTTAGGACCAGAAACTGCATGTGATTCAACTCCGTTTAGGACTGGGAAACAAATGCTAGCTCGCCTTACATGAAACACTCTCTGCTTTTGAGAAAAGAGCACTCTTCTACTCTACTGTGTTTCCTATGGGGTCCAAACAGTGAGCTTGCTCAGAACAAAGAACTGTGCTTCCTACACACATGGACCATATCTAGTTCAACTCTGCTTAGGAAACTGACAAGAACAGTAGCTCCTCTTCAGTCCGATACACTGTACTTGCTGAGAACAGATGTGAGTGCTATTTGCACTGTGAATGGAAATTGGAGCACAATAGTGACTCGTCTTACCAGAAAACAACTCTTGCTCGTAGGACAAAAAACTGCATGTGACTCAACTCCATTTAGGACTGGGAAACAAACGCTAGCTCACCTTACAAGAAACACAATCTGCTTTAGAGAAAAGAGCACTCTTCTACTCTACTGTGTTTCCTATAGGGCCAGAACCGTGAGCTTGCTCAGAACAATAGAACTGTGCTTCCTACACACGGGCCATATCTAGTTCAACTCTGCTTAGGAAACTGACAAGAACAGTAGCTCCTCTTCAGTCCGATACACTGTACTTGCTGGGAACAGACGCGAGTGCTATTTGCGCTGTGTATCGCAATGGGAGCGCAATAGTGACTTTCCTTACCAGAAAACAACTCTTGCTCTTAGGACCAGAAACTGCATGTGATTCAACTCCGTTTAGGACTGGGAAACAAATGCTAGCTCGCCTTACATGAAACACTCTCTGCTTTTGAGAAAAGAGCACTCTTCTACTCTACTGTGTTTCCTATGGGGTCCAAACAGTGAGCTTGCTCAGAACAAAGAACTGTGCTTCCTACACACATGGACCATATCTAGTTCATCTCTGCTTAGGAAACTGACAAGAACAGTAGCTCCTCTTCAGTCCGATACACTGTACTTGCTGGAAACAGACGCGAGTGCTATTTGCACTGTGTATGGCAAAGGGAGCGCAATAGTGACTCTCCTTACCAGAAAACAACTCTTGCTCGTAGGACCAGAAACTGCATGTGATTCAACTCCATTTAGGACTGGGAAACAAACGATATCTTGCCTTACAAAAAACACACTCTGCTTTTGAGAAAAGGGCACTCTTCTACTCTACTGTGTTTCCTTTTGGGTCCGAACAGTGAGCTTGCTCAGAACAAAAGAACTGTGCTTCCTACACACACGGCCATATCTAGTTCAATTCTGCTTAGGAACCTGACAAGAACAGTAGATCCTCTTCAGTCTAATACACTGTAGTTGCTGCGAACAGATGCCAGTGCTATTTGTCCTGTGTATGGCAATGGCAGAGCAATAGTGAATCTTCTTACCAGAAAACAACTCTTGCTCATAGGACCAAAAACTGCATGTGACTCAAATCCATTTAGGACTGGGAAACAAACGCGAGCTCGCCTTACAAGAAACATACTCTGCTTTATAGAAAAAACACTCTTCTACTCTACTGTGTTTCCTATAGGGCCAGAACAGTGAGCTTGCTCAGAACATAATAACTGTGCTTCCTAAACACACGGGCCATATGTAGTTCAACTCTGCTTAGGAAACTGACAAGAACTGTAGCTCCTCTTCAGTCCGACACACTGTACTTGCTGGGAACAGACGCGAGTGCTATTTGCACTGTGTATGGCAAAGGGAGCACAATAGTGACTTTCCTTACCAGAAAACAACTCTTGCTCGTAGGACCAGAAACTGCATGTGATTCAACTCCATTTAGGACTGGGAAACAAACCATAGCTTGCCTTACAAAAAACACACTCTGCTTTTGAGAAAAGAGCACTCTTCTACTCTACTGTGTTTCGTTTTGGGTCCGAACAGTGAGCTTGCTCAGAACAAAAGAACTGTGCTTCCTACACACAAGGCCATATCTAGTTCAAGTCTGCTTAGGAACCTGACAAGAACAGTAGATCCTGTTCAGTCCAATACACTGTACTTGCTGCGAACAGACGCCAGTACTATTTGTCCTGTGTATGGAAATGGCAGCACAATAGTGACTATTCTTACCATAAAACAACTCTTGCTCGTAGGACAGAAACTGCATGTGATTCCACTCCATTTAGGACTGGGAAACAAACGCTAGCTCGCCTTACAAGAAACACACTCTGCTTTAGAGAAAAGAGCACTCTTCTACTCTACTGTGTTTCCTATGGCTTCCAAACAGTGAGCTTGCTCAGAACAAAAGTACTGTGCTTCCTACACACAAGGACCATATGTAGTTCAACTCTGCTTAGGAAACTGACAAGAACAGTAGCTCCTATTCAGTCCAATACACTGTACTTGCTGGGAAAAGACGCGAGTGCTATTTGCACTGTGTATGGCAATGGGAGCGCAATAGTGACTTTCCTTACCAGAAAACATCTCTTGTTCGTAGGACCAGAAACTGCATGTGATGCAACTCCATTTAGGACTAGGAAACCAACGCTAGCTTGCCTTACAAGAAACACACTCTGCTTTTGAGAAAAGAGCACTCTTCTACTCTACTGTGTTTCCTATAGGGCCAGAACAGTGAGCTTGCTCAGAACATAAGAACTGTGCTTTCTACACACACGGTCCTTATCTAGTTCAACTCTGCTTAGGAAACTGACAAGAACAGTAGCTCCTCTTCAGTCCGATACACTGTACTTGCTGGGAACAGACGCGAGTGCTATTTGCACTGTGTATGGCAATGGGAGCACAATAGTGACTTTCCTTACCAGAAAACAACTCTTGCTCGTAGGACCAGAAATTGCATGTGATTCAACTCCATTTAGGACTGGGAAACAAACGCTAGTTCGCCTTACAAGAAACACACTCTGCATTTGAGAAAAGAGCACTCTTCTACTCTACTGTGTTTCCTAGGAGTCTGAAAAGTGATCTTGCTCAGAACAAAAGCACTGTGCTTCCTACACACACGGCCATATCTAGTTCAATTCTGCTTAGGAACCTGACAAGAACAGTAGATCCTCTTCAGTCCAATACACTGTACTTGCTGGGAACAGACGCCAGTGCTATTTGTCCTGTGTATGGCGATGGCAGCGCAATAGTGACTATTCTTACCATAAAACAACTCTTGCTCGTAGAACCAGAAGCTGCATGTGATTCCACTCCATTTAGGACGGGGAAACAAACGCTAGCTCGCCTTACAAGAAACACACTCTGCTTTTGAGAAAAGAGCACTCTTCTACTCTATGGTGTTTTCTATGGGGTCCAAACAGTGAGCTTGCTCAGAACAAACGAACTGTGCTTCCTACACACATGGACCATATCTAGTTCAACTCTGCTTAGGAAACTGACAAGAGCAGTAGCTCCTCTTCAGTCCAATACACTGTACTTGCTGGGAACAGACGCGAGTGCTATTTGCACTGTGTATGGCATTTGGAGCGCAATAGTGACTCTTCTTACCAGAAAACAACTCTTGCTCGTAGGACCAAAAACTGTCTGTGACTCAACTCCATTTAGGACTGGGAAACAAATGCGAGCTCGCCTTACAAGAAACACACTCTGCATTTGAGAAAAGAGCACTCTTCTACTCTACAGTGTTTCCTATAGGGCAGAAAAGTGAGCTTGCTCAGAACAAAACAACTGTGCTTCCTACACACACGGGCCATATCTAGTTCAACTCTGCTTAGGAAACTGACAAGAACAGTAGCTCCTCTCCAGTCCGATACACTGTACTTTCTGAGAACAGATGCGAGTGCTATTTGCACTGTGAATGGCAATTGGTGCACAATAGTGACTCGTCTTACCAGAAAACAACTCTTGCTCGTAGGACAAAAAACTGCATGTGACTCAACTCCATTTAGGACTGGGAAACAAACTCTAGATCTCCTTACAAGAAACACACTCTGCTTTTGAGAAAAGAGCACTCTTCTACTCTACTGTGTTTCCTATAGGGCCAGAACCGTGAGCTTGCTCAGAACAAAAGAACTGTGCTTCCTACACACGGGCCATATCTAGTTCAACTCTGCTTAGAAACTGATAAGAACAGTAGCTCCTCTTCAGTCCGATACACTGTACTTGCTGGGAACAGACGCGAGTGCTATTTGCACTGTGTATGGCAATGGGAGCGCAATAGTGACTTTCCTTACCAGAAAACAACTCTTGCTCGTAGGACCAGAAACTGCATGTGATTCAACTCCATTTAGGACTGGGAAACAAACGATAGCTTGCCTTACAAAAAACACACTCTGCTTTTGAGAAAAGAGCACTCTTCTACTCTACTGTGTTTCCTTTTGGGTCCGAACAGTGAGCTTGCTCAGAACAAAAGAACTGTGCTTCCTACACACACGGCCATATCTAGTTCAATTCTGCTTAGGAACCTGACAAGAACAGTAGATCCTCTTCAGTCCAATACACTGTAGTTGCTGCGAACAGATGCCAGTGCTTTTTGTCCTGTGTATGGCAATGGCAGAGCAATAGTGAATCTTCTTTCCAGAAAACAACTCTTGCTCATAGGACCAAAAACTGCATGTGACTCAAATCCATTTAGGACTGGAAAACAAACGCGAGCTCGCCTAACAAGAAACATACTCTGCTTTATAGAAAAGAGCACTCTTCTACTCTACTGTGTTTCCTAGAGGGCCAGAACAGTGAGCTTGCTCAGAACATAATAACTGTGCTTCCTAAACACACGGGCCATATGTAGTTCAACTCTGCTTAGGAAACTGACAAGAACTGTAGCTCCTCTTCAGTCCGATACACTGTACTTGCTGGGAACAGACGCGAGTGCTATTTGCACTGTGTATGGCAAAGGGAGCACAATAGTGACTTTCCTTACCAGAAAACAACTCTTGCTCGTAGGACCAGAAACTGCATGTGATTCAACTCCATTTAGGACTGGGAATCAAACCATAGCTTGCCTTACAAAAAACACACTCTGCTTTTGAGAAAAGAGCACTCTTCTACTCTACTGTGTTTCCTTTTGGGTCCGAACAGTGAGCTTGCTGAGAACAAAAGAACTGTGCTTCCTACACACACGGCCATATCTAGTTCAATTCTGCTTAGGAACCTGACAAGAACAGTAGATCCTGTTCAGTCCAATACACTGTACTTGCTGTGAACAGACGCCAGTACTATTTGTCCTGTGTATGGAAGTAGCAGCACAATAGTGACTATTCTTACCATAAAACAACTCTTGCTCGTAGGACAGAAACTGCATGTGATTCCACTCCATTTAGGACTAGGAAACAAACGTTAGCTCGCCTTACAAGAAACACACTCTGCTTTAGAGAAAAGAGCACTCTTCTACTCTACTGTGTTTCCTATGGCTTCCAAACAGTGAGCTTGCTCAGAACAAAAGTACTGTGCTTCCTACACACAAGGACCATATGTAGTTCAACTCTGCTTAGGAAACTGACAAGAACAGTAGCTCCTATTCAGTCCAATACACTGTACTTGCTGGGAAAAGACGCGAGTGCTTTTTGCACTGTGTATGGCAATGGGAGCGCAATAGTGACTTTCCTTACCAGAAAACAACTCTTGCTCGTAGGACCAGAAACTGCATGTGATTCAACTCCATTTAGGACTGGGAAACAAACGATAGCTTGCCTTACAAAAAACACACTCTGCTTTTGAGAAAAGAGCACTCTTCTACTCTACTGTGTTTCCTTTTGGGTCCGAACAGTGAGCTTGCTCAGAACAAAAGAACTGTGCTTCCTACACACACGGCCATATCTAGTTCAATTCTGCTTAGGAACCTGACAAGAACAGTAGATCCTCTTCAGTCCAATACACTGTAGTTGCTGCGAACAGATGCCAGTGCTTTTTGTCCTGTGTATGGCAATGGCAGAGCAATAGTGAATCTTCTTTCCAGAAAACAACTCTTGCTCATAGGACCAAAAACTGCATGTGACTCAAATCCATTTAGGACTGGAAAACAAACGCGAGCTCGCCTAACAAGAAACATACTCTGCTTTATAGAAAAGAGCACTCTTCTACTCTACTGTGTTTCCTAGAGGGCCAGAACAGTGAGCTTGCTCAGAACATAATAACTGTGCTTCCTAAACACACGGGCCATATGTAGTTCAACTCTGCTTAGGAAACTGACAAGAACTGTAGCTCCTCTTCAGTCCGATACACTGTACTTGCTGGGAACAGACGCGAGTGCTATTTGCACTGTGTATGGCAAAGGGAGCGCAATAGTGACTTTCCTTACCAGAAAACAACTCTTGCTCGTAGGACCAGAAACTGCATGTGATTCAACTCGGTTTAGGACTGGGAAACAAATGCTAGCTCGCCTTACATGAAACACTCTCTGCTTTTGAGAAAAGAGCACTCTTCTACTCTACTGTGTTTCCTATGTGGTCCAAACAGTGAGCTTGCTCAGAACAAAGAACTGTGCTTCCGACACACATGGACCATATCTAGTTCAACTCTGCTTAGGAAACTGACAAGAACAGTAGCTCCTATTCAGTCCAATACACTGTACTTGCTGGGAACAGACGCGAGTGCTATTTGCACTGTGTATGGCATTTGGAGCGCAATAGTGACTCTTCTTACCAGAAAACAACTCTTGCTCATAGGACCAAAAACTGTCTGTGACTCAACTCCTTTTAGGACTGGGAAACAAATGCGAGCTCGCCTTACAAGAAACACACTCTGTTTTAGAGAAAAGAGCACTCTTCTACTCTACTGTGTTTCCTATAGGGCCAGAAAAGTGAGCTTGCTCAGAACAAAAGAACTGTGCTTCCTACACACACGGGCCATATCTAGTTCAATTCTGCTTAGGAAACTGACAAGAACAGTAGATCCTCTTCATTCCAATACACTGTACTTGCTGAGAACAGATGCGAGTGCTATTTGCACTGTGAATGGCAATTGGAGCACAATAGTGACTCGTCTTACCAGAAAACAACTCTTGCTCGTAGGACAAAAAACTGCATGTGACTCAACTCCATTTAGGACTGGGAAACAAATGCTAGCTCGCCTTACATGAAACACTCTCTGCTTTTGAGAAAAGAGCACTCTTCTACTCTACTGTGTTTCCTATGGGGTCCAAACAGTGAGCTTGCTCAGAACAAAGAACTGTGCTTCCTACACACATGGACCATATCTAGTTCAACTCTGCTTAGGAAACTGACAAGAACAGTAGCTCCTCTTCAGTCCGATACACTGTACTTGCTGGGAACAGAGGCGAGTGCTATTTGCACTGTGTATGGCAAAGGGAGCGCAATAGTGACTTTCCTTACCAGAAAACAACTCTTGCTCATAGGACCAGAAACTGCAAGTGATTCAACTCCATTTAGGACTGGGAAAAAAATGATAGCTTGCCTTACAGAAAACACACTCTGCTTTTGAGAAAAGAGCACTCTTCTACTCTACTGTGTTTCCTATGGGGTCCGAACAGTGAGCTTGCTCAGAACAAAAGAACTGTGCTTCCTACACACACGTCCATATCTAGTTCAATTCTGCTTAGGAACCTGACAAGAACAGTAGATCCTCTTCAGTCCAATACACTGTACTTGCTGCGAACAGACGCCAGTGCTATTTGTACTGTGTATGGCAATGGCAGCACAATAGTGACTATTCTTACCATAAAACAACTCTTGCTCGTAGGACAGAAACTGCATGTGATTCCACTCCATTTAGGACTGGGAAACAAACGCTGGCTCGCCTTACAAGAAACACACTCTGCTTTAGAGAAAAGAGCACTCTTCTACTCTACTGTGTTTCCTATGGGGTCCAAACAGTGAGTTTGCTCAGAACAAAAGAACTGTGCTTCCTACACACAAGGACCATATGTAGTTCAACTCTGCTTAGGAAACTCACAAGAACAGTAGCTCCTATTCAGTCCAATACACTGTACTTGCTGGGAAAAGACGCGAGAGCTATTTGCTCTGTGTATGGCAATGGGAGCACAATAGTGACTTTCCTTACCAGAAAACAACTCTTGTTCGTAGGACCAGAAACTGCATATGATTCAACTCCATTTAGGACTAGGAAACAAACGCTAGCTCGCCTTACAAGGAACACACTCTGCTTTTGAGAAAAGAGCACTCTTCTACTCTACTGTGTTTCCTATAGGGCCAGAACAGTGAGCATGCTTAGAACATAAGAACTGTGCTTTCTACACACACGGTCCTTATCTAGTTCAACTCTGCTTAGGAAACTGACAAGAACAGTAGCTCCTCTTCAGTCCGATACACTGTACTTGCTGGGAACAGACGCGAGTGCTATTTGCACTGTGTATGGCAATGGGAGCACAATAGTTACTTTCCTTACCAGAAAACAACTCTTGCTCGTAGGACCAGAAATTGCATGTGATTCAACTCCATTTAGGACTGGGAAACAAACGCTAGTTCGCCTTACAAGAAACACACTCTGCATTTGAGAAAAGAGCACTCTTCTACTCTACTGTGTTTCCTAGGAGTCTGAAAAGTGATCTTGCTCAGAACAAAAGCACTGTGCTTCCTACACACACGGCCATATCTAGTTCAATTCTGCTTAGGAACCTGACAAGAACAGTAGATCCTCTTCAGTCCAATACACTGTACTTGCTGGGAACAGACGCCAGTGCTATTTGTCCTGTGTATGGCGATGGCAGCGCAATAGTGACTATTCTTACCATAAAACAACTCTTGCTCGTAGAACCAGAAGCTGCATGTGATTCCACTCCATTTAGGACGGGGAAACAAACGCTAGCTCGCCTTACAAGAAACACACTCTGCTTTTGAGAAAAGAGCACTCTTCTACTCTATGGTGTTTTCTATGGGGTCCAAACAGTGAGCTTGCTCAGAACAAACGAACTGTGCTTCCTACACACATGGACCATATCTAGTTCAACTCTGCTTAGGAAACTGACAAGAGCAGTAGCTCCTCTTCAGTCCAATACACTGTACTTGCTGGGAACAGACGCGAGTGCTATTTGCACTGTGTATGGCATTTGGAGCGCAATAGTGACTCTTCTTACCAGAAAACAACTCTTGCTCGTAGGACCAAAAACTGTCTGTGACTCAACTCCATTTAGGACTGGGAAACAAATGCGAGCTCGCCTTACAAGAAACACACTCTGCATTTGAGAAAAGAGCACTCTTCTACTCTACAGTGTTTCCTATAGGGCAGAAAAGTGAGCTTGCTCAGAACAAAACAACTGTGCTTCCTACACACACGGGCCATATCTAGTTCAACTCTGCTTAGGAAACTGACAAGAACAGTAGCTCCTCTCCAGTCCGATACACTGTACTTTCTGAGAACAGATGCGAGTGCTATTTGCACTGTGAATGGCAATTGGTGCACAATAGTGACTCGTCTTACCAGAAAACAACTCTTGCTCGTAGGACAAAAAACTGCATGTGACTCAACTCCATTTAGGACTGGGAAACAAACTCTAGATCTCCTTACAAGAAACACACTCTGCTTTTGAGAAAAGAGCACTCTTCTACTCTACTGTGTTTCCTATAGGGCCAGAACCGTGAGCTTGCTCAGAACAAAAGAACTGTGCTTCCTACACACGGGCCATATCTAGTTCAACTCTGCTTAGAAACTGATAAGAACAGTAGCTCCTCTTCAGTCCGATACACTGTACTTGCTGGGAACAGACGCGAGTGCTATTTGCACTGTGTATGGCAATGGGAGCGCAATAGTGACTTTCCTTACCAGAAAACAACTCTTGCTCGTAGGACCAGAAACTGCATGTGATTCAACTCCATTTAGGACTGGGAAACAAACGATAGCTTGCCTTACAAAAAACACACTCTGCTTTTGAGAAAAGAGCACTCTTCTACTCTACTGTGTTTCCTTTTGGGTCCGAACAGTGAGCTTGCTCAGAACAAAAGAACTGTGCTTCCTACACACACGGCCATATCTAGTTCAATTCTGCTTAGGAACCTGACAAGAACAGTAGATCCTCTTCAGTCCAATACACTGTAGTTGCTGCGAACAGATGCCAGTGCTTTTTGTCCTGTGTATGGCAATGGCAGAGCAATAGTGAATCTTCTTTCCAGAAAACAACTCTTGCTCATAGGACCAAAAACTGCATGTGACTCAAATCCATTTAGGACTGGAAAACAAACGCGAGCTCGCCTAACAAGAAACATACTCTGCTTTATAGAAAAGAGCACTCTTCTACTCTACTGTGTTTCCTAGAGGGCCAGAACAGTGAGCTTGCTCAGAACATAATAACTGTGCTTCCTAAACACACGGGCCATATGTAGTTCAACTCTGCTTAGGAAACTGACAAGAACTGTAGCTCCTCTTCAGTCCGATACACTGTACTTGCTGGGAACAGACGCGAGTGCTATTTGCACTGTGTATGGCAAAGGGAGCACAATAGTGACTTTCCTTACCAGAAAACAACTCTTGCTCGTAGGACCAGAAACTGCATGTGATTCAACTCCATTTAGGACTGGGAATCAAACCATAGCTTGCCTTACAAAAAACACACTCTGCTTTTGAGAAAAGAGCACTCTTCTACTCTACTGTGTTTCCTTTTGGGTCCGAACAGTGAGCTTGCTGAGAACAAAAGAACTGTGCTTCCTACACACACGGCCATATCTAGTTCAATTCTGCTTAGGAACCTGACAAGAACAGTAGATCCTGTTCAGTCCAATACACTGTACTTGCTGTGAACAGACGCCAGTACTATTTGTCCTGTGTATGGAAGTAGCAGCACAATAGTGACTATTCTTACCATAAAACAACTCTTGCTCGTAGGACAGAAACTGCATGTGATTCCACTCCATTTAGGACTAGGAAACAAACGTTAGCTCGCCTTACAAGAAACACACTCTGCTTTAGAGAAAAGAGCACTCTTCTACTCTACTGTGTTTCCTATGGCTTCCAAACAGTGAGCTTGCTCAGAACAAAAGTACTGTGCTTCCTACACACAAGGACCATATGTAGTTCAACTCTGCTTAGGAAACTGACAAGAACAGTAGCTCCTATTCAGTCCAATACACTGTACTTGCTGGGAAAAGACGCGAGTGCTTTTTGCACTGTGTATGGCAATGGGAGCGCAATAGTGACTTTCCTTACCAGAAAACAACTCTTGCTCGTAGGACCAGAAACTGCATGTGATTCAACTCCATTTAGGACTGGGAAACAAACGATAGCTTGCCTTACAAAAAACACACTCTGCTTTTGAGAAAAGAGCACTCTTCTACTCTACTGTGTTTCCTTTTGGGTCCGAACAGTGAGCTTGCTCAGAACAAAAGAACTGTGCTTCCTACACACACGGCCATATCTAGTTCAATTCTGCTTAGGAACCTGACAAGAACAGTAGATCCTCTTCAGTCCAATACACTGTAGTTGCTGCGAACAGATGCCAGTGCTTTTTGTCCTGTGTATGGCAATGGCAGAGCAATAGTGAATCTTCTTTCCAGAAAACAACTCTTGCTCATAGGACCAAAAACTGCATGTGACTCAAATCCATTTAGGACTGGAAAACAAACGCGAGCTCGCCTAACAAGAAACATACTCTGCTTTATAGAAAAGAGCACTCTTCTACTCTACTGTGTTTCCTAGAGGGCCAGAACAGTGAGCTTGCTCAGAACATAATAACTGTGCTTCCTAAACACACGGGCCATATGTAGTTCAACTCTGCTTAGGAAACTGACAAGAACTGTAGCTCCTCTTCAGTCCGATACACTGTACTTGCTGGGAACAGACGCGAGTGCTATTTGCACTGTGTATGGCAAAGGGAGCGCAATAGTGACTTTCCTTACCAGAAAACAACTCTTGCTCGTAGGACCAGAAACTGCATGTGATTCAACTCGGTTTAGGACTGGGAAACAAATGCTAGCTCGCCTTACATGAAACACTCTCTGCTTTTGAGAAAAGAGCACTCTTCTACTCTACTGTGTTTCCTATGTGGTCCAAACAGTGAGCTTGCTCAGAACAAAGAACTGTGCTTCCGACACACATGGACCATATCTAGTTCAACTCTGCTTAGGAAACTGACAAGAACAGTAGCTCCTATTCAGTCCAATACACTGTACTTGCTGGGAACAGACGCGAGTGCTATTTGCACTGTGTATGGCATTTGGAGCGCAATAGTGACTCTTCTTACCAGAAAACAACTCTTGCTCATAGGACCAAAAACTGTCTGTGACTCAACTCCTTTTAGGACTGGGAAACAAATGCGAGCTCGCCTTACAAGAAACACACTCTGTTTTAGAGAAAAGAGCACTCTTCTACTCTACTGTGTTTCCTATAGGGCCAGAAAAGTGAGCTTGCTCAGAACAAAAGAACTGTGCTTCCTACACACACGGGCCATATCTAGTTCAATTCTGCTTAGGAAACTGACAAGAACAGTAGATCCTCTTCATTCCAATACACTGTACTTGCTGAGAACAGATGCGAGTGCTATTTGCACTGTGAATGGCAATTGGAGCACAATAGTGACTCGTCTTACCAGAAAACAACTCTTGCTCGTAGGACAAAAAACTGCATGTGACTCAACTCCATTTAGGACTGGGAAACAAATGCTAGCTCGCCTTACATGAAACACTCTCTGCTTTTGAGAAAAGAGCACTCTTCTACTCTACTGTGTTTCCTATGGGGTCCAAACAGTGAGCTTGCTCAGAACAAAGAACTGTGCTTCCTACACACATGGACCATATCTAGTTCAACTCTGCTTAGGAAACTGACAAGAACAGTAGCTCCTCTTCAGTCCGATACACTGTACTTGCTGGGAACAGAGGCGAGTGCTATTTGCACTGTGTATGGCAAAGGGAGCGCAATAGTGACTTTCCTTACCAGAAAACAACTCTTGCTCATAGGACCAGAAACTGCAAGTGATTCAACTCCATTTAGGACTGGGAAAAAAATGATAGCTTGCCTTACAGAAAACACACTCTGCTTTTGAGAAAAGAGCACTCTTCTACTCTACTGTGTTTCCTATGGGGTCCGAACAGTGAGCTTGCTCAGAACAAAAGAACTGTGCTTCCTACACACACGTCCATATCTAGTTCAATTCTGCTTAGGAACCTGACAAGAACAGTAGATCCTCTTCAGTCCAATACACTGTACTTGCTGCGAACAGACGCCAGTGCTATTTGTACTGTGTATGGCAATGGCAGCACAATAGTGACTATTCTTACCATAAAACAACTCTTGCTCGTAGGACAGAAACTGCATGTGATTCCACTCCATTTAGGACTGGGAAACAAACGCTGGCTCGCCTTACAAGAAACACACTCTGCTTTAGAGAAAAGAGCACTCTTCTACTCTACTGTGTTTCCTATGGGGTCCAAACAGTGAGTTTGCTCAGAACAAAAGAACTGTGCTTCCTACACACAAGGACCATATGTAGTTCAACTCTGCTTAGGAAACTCACAAGAACAGTAGCTCCTATTCAGTCCAATACACTGTACTTGCTGGGAAAAGACGCGAGAGCTATTTGCTCTGTGTATGGCAATGGGAGCACAATAGTGACTTTCCTTACCAGAAAACAACTCTTGTTCGTAGGACCAGAAACTGCATATGATTCAACTCCATTTAGGACTAGGAAACAAACGCTAGCTCGCCTTACAAGGAACACACTCTGCTTTTGAGAAAAGAGCACTCTTCTACTCTACTGTGTTTCCTATAGGGCCAGAACAGTGAGCATGCTTAGAACATAAGAACTGTGCTTTCTACACACACGGTCCTTATCTAGTTCAACTCTGCTTAGGAAACTGACAAGAACAGTAGCTCCTCTTCAGTCCGATACACTGTACTTGCTGGGAACAGACGCGAGTGCTATTTGCACTGTGTATGGCAATGGGAGCACAATAGTTACTTTCCTTACCAGAAAACAACTCTTGCTCGTAGGACCAGAAATTGCATGTGATTCAACTCCATTTAGGACTGGGAAACAAACGCTAGTTCGCCTTACAAGAAACACACTCTGCTTTTGAGAAAAGAGCACTCTTCTACTCTACTGTGTTTCCTAGGGGTCTGAAAATTGATCTTGCTCAGAACAAAAGCACTGTGCTTCCTACACACATGGCCATATCTAGTTCAATTCTTCTTAGGAACCTGACAAGAACAGTAGATCCTCTTCAGTCCAATACACTGTACTTGCTGGGAACAGACGCCAGTGCTATTTGTCCTGTGTATGGCAATGGCAGCGCAATAGTGACTATTCTTACCATAAAACAACTCTTGCTCGTAGAACCAGAAACTGCATGTGATTCCACTCCATTTAGGACTGCGAAACAAACGCTAGCTCGCCTTACAAGAAACACACTCTGCTTTAGAGAAAAGAGCACTCTTCTACTCTATGGTGTTTCCTGTGGGGTCCAAACAGTGAGCTTGCTCAGAACAAAAGAACTGTGCTTCCTACACACATGGACCATATCTAGTTCAACTCTGCTTAGGAAACTGACAAGAGCAGTAGCTCCTCTTCAGTCCAATACACTGTACTTGCTGGGAACAGATGCCAGTGCTATTTGCACTGTGTATGGCAATGGGAGCACAATAGTAACTTTCCTTACCAGAAAACAACTCTTGCTTGTAGGACCAGAAACTGCATGTGATTCAACTCCATTTAGGACTGGGAAACCAACGCTAGCTCGCCTTACAAGAAACACACTCTGCTTTAGAGAAAAGAGCACTCTTCTACTCTACTGTGTTTCCTATAGGGCCAGAACAGTGAGCTTGCTCAGAACATAATAACTCTGCTTCCTAAACACACGGGCCATATCTAGTTCAACTCTGCTTTGGAAACTGACAAGAACAGTAGCTCCTCTTCAGTCCGATGCACTGTACTTGCTGGGAACAGACGCGAGTGCTATTTGCACTGTGTATGGCATTTGGAGCGCAATAGTGACTCTTCTTACCAGAAAACAACTCTTGCTCATAGGACCAAAAACTGTCTGTGACTCAACTCCATTTAGGACTGGGAAACAAATGCGAGCTCGCCTTACAAGAAACACACTCTGCATTTGAGAAAAGAGCACTCTTCTACTCTACTGTGTTTCCTATAGGGCAGAAAAGTGAGCTTGCTCAGAACAAAACAACTGTGCTTCCTACACACACGGGCCATATCTAGTTCAACTTTGCTTAGGAAACTGACAAGAACAGTAGCTCCTCTTCAGTCCGATACACTGTACTATCTGAGAACAGATGCGAGTGCTATTTGCACTGTGAATGGCAATTGGAGCACAATAGTGACTCGTCTTACCAGAAAACAACTCTTGCTCCTAGGACAAAAAACTGCATGTGACTCAACTCCATTTAGGACTGGGAAACAAACTCTAGATCGCCTTACAAGAAACACACTCTGCTTTTGAGAAAAGAGCACTCTTCTACTCTACTGTGTTTCCTATAGGGCCAGAACCGTGAGCTTGCTCAGAACAAAAGAACTGTGCTTCCTACACACGGGCCATATCTAGTTCAACTGTGCTTAGAAACTGACAAGAACAGTAGCTCCTCTTCAGTCCGATACACTGTACTTGCTGGGAACAGACGCGAGTGCTATTTGCACTGTGTATGGCAATGGGAGCGCAATAGTGACTTTCCTTACCAGAAAACAACTCTTGCTCGTAGGACCAGAAACTGCATGTGATTCAACTCGGTTTAGGACTGGGAAACAAATGCTAGCTCGCCTTACATGAAACACTCTCTGCTTTTGAGAAAAGAGCACTCTTCTACTCTACTGTGTTTCCTATGTGGTCCAAACAGTGAGCTTGCTCAGAACAAAGAACTGTGCTTCCGACACACATGGACCATATCTAGTTCAACTCTGCTTAGGAAACTGACAAGAACAGTAGCTCCTATTCAGTCCAATACACTGTACTTGCTGGGAACAGACGCGAGTGCTATTTGCACTGTGTATGGCATTTGGAGCGCAATAGTGACTCTTCTTACCAGAAAACAACTCTTGCTCATAGGACCAAAAACTGTCTGTGACTCAACTCCTTTTAGGACTGGGAAACAAACGCGAGCTCGCCTTACAAGAAACACACTCTGTTTTAGAGAAAAGAGCACTCTTCTACTCTACTGTGTTTCCTATAGGGCCAGAAAAGTGAGCTTGCTCAGAACAAAAGAACTGTGCTTCCTACACACACGGGCCATATCTAGTTCAATTCTGCTTAGGAAACTGACAAGAACAGTAGATCCTCTTCATTCCAATACACTGTACTTGCTGAGAACAGATGCGAGTGCTATTTGCACTGTGAATGGCAATTGGAGCACAATAGTGACTCGTCTTACCAGAAAACAACTCTTGCTCGTAGGACAAAAAACTGCATGTGACTCAACTCCATTTAGGACTGGGAAACAAATGCTAGCTCGCCTTACATGAAACACTCTCTGCTTTTGAGAAAAGAGCACTCTTCTACTCTACTGTGTTTCCTATGGGGTCCAAACAGTGAGCTTGCTCAGAACAAAGAACTGTGCTTCCTACACACATGGACCATATCTAGTTCAACTCTGCTTAGGAAACTGACAAGAACAGTAGCTCCTCTTCAGTCCGATACACTGTACTTGCTGGGAACAGAGGCGAGTGCTATTTGCACTGTGTATGGCAAAGGGAGCGCAATAGTGACTTTCCTTACCAGAAAACAACTCTTGCTCATAGGACCATAAACTGCAAGTGATTCAACTCCATTTAGGACTGGGAAAAAAATGATAGCTTGCCTTACAGAAAACACACTCTGCTTTTGAGAAAAGAGCACTCTTCTACTGTACTGTGTTTCCTATGGGGTCCGAACAGTGAGCTTGCTCAGAACAAAAGAACTGTGCTTCCTACACACACGTCCATATCTAGTTCAATTCTGCTTAGGAACCTGACAAGAACAGTAGATCCTCTTCAGTCCAATACACTGTACTTGCTGCGAACAGACGCCAGTGCTATTTGTACTGTGTATGGCAATGGCAGCACAATAGTGACTATTCTTACCATAAAACAACTCTTGCTCGTAGGACAGAAACTGCATGTGATTCCACTCCATTTAGGACTGGGAAACAAACGCTGGCTCGCCTTACAAGAAACACACTCTGCTTTAGAGAAAAGAGCACTCTTCTACTCTACTGTGTTTCCTATGGGGTCCAAACAGTGAGTTTGCTCAGAACAAAAGAACTGTGCTTCCTACACACAAGGACCATATGTAGTTCAACTCTTCTTAGGAAACTGACAAGAACAGTAGCTCCTATTCAGTCCAATACACTGTACTTGCTGGGAAAAGACGCGAGTGCTATTTGCCCTGTGTATGGCAATGGGAGCACAATAGTGACTTTCCTTACCAGAAAACAACTCTAGTTCGTAGGACCAGAAACTGCATGTGATTCAACTCCATTTAGGACTAGGAAACAAACGCTAGCTCGCCTTACAAGAAACACACTCTGCTTTTGAGAAAAGAACACTCTTCTACTCTACTGTGTTTCCTATAGAGCCAGAACAGTGAGCTTGCTCAGAACATAAGAACTGTGCTTTCTACACACACGGTCCTTATCTAGTTCAACTCTGCTTAGGAAACTGACAAGAACAGTAGCTCCTCTTCAGTCCGATACACTGTACTTGCTGGGAACAGACGCCAGTGCTATTTGCACTGTGTATGGCAATGGGAGCGCAATAGTGACTTTCCTTACCAGAAAACAACTCTTGCTCGTAGGACCAGAAACTGCATGTGATTCAACTCCGTTTAGGACTCGGAAACAAATGCTAGCTCGCCTTACAAGAAACATGCTCTGCTTCTGAGAAAAGAGCACTCTTCTACTCTACTGTGTTTCCTATGGGGTCCAAACAGTGAGCTTGCTCAGAACAAAAGAACTGTGCTTCCTACACACATCGACCATATCTAGTTCAACTCTGCTTAGGAAACTGACAAGAACAGTAACTGCTATTCAGTCCAATACACTGTACATGCTGGGAACAGTCGCGAGTGCTATTTGCACTGTGTATGGTATTTGGAGCACAATAGTGACACTTCTTACCAGAAAACAACTCTTGCTCATAGGACCAAAAACTGCATGTGACTCAAATCCACTTAGGACTGGGAAACAAATGCTAGCTCGCCTTACAAGAAACACGCTCTGCTTCTGAGAAAAGAGCACTCTTCTACTCTACTGTGTTTCCTATTGGGTCCAAACAGTGAGCTTGCTCAGAACATAAGAACTGTGCTTTCTACACACACCATCCTTATCTAGTTCAACTCTGCTTAGGAAACTGACAAGAACAGTAGCTCCTCTTCAGTCCGATACACTGTACTTGCTGGGAACAGACGCGAGTGCTATTTGCACTGTGTATGGCAATGGGAGCGCAATAGTTACTTTCCTTACCAGAAAACAACTCTTGCTCGTAGGAGCAGAAATTGCATGTGATTCAACTCCATTTAGGACTGGGAAACAAACACTAGCTCGCCTTACAAGAAACACACTCTGCTTTTGAGAAAAGAGCACTCTTCTCTACTGTGTTTAATAGGGGTCCGAAAAGTGATCTTGCTCAGAACAAAAGCACTGTGCTTCCTACACACACGGCCATATCTAGTTCAATTCTGCTTAGGAACCTGACAAGAACAGTAGATCCTGTTCAGTCCAATACACTGTACTTGCTGCGAACAGACGCCAGTACTATTTGTCCTGTGTATTTAAATGGCAGCACAATAGTGACTATTCTTACCATAAAACAACTCTTGCTCGTAGGACAGAAACTGCATGTGATTCCACTCCATTTAGGACTGGGAAACAAATGCTAGCTCGCCTTACAAGAAACACACTCTGCTTTAGAGAAAAGAGCACTCTTCTACTCTACTGTGTTTCATATGGCTTCCAAACAGTGAGCTTGCTCAGAACAAAAGTACTGTGCTTCCTACACACAAGGACCATATGTAGTTCAACTCTGCTTAGGAAACTGACAAGAACAGTAGCTCCTATTCAGTCCAATACACTGTACTTGCTGGGAAAAGACGCGAGTGCTATTTGCACTGTGTATGGCAATGGGAGCACAATAGTGACTTTCCTTACCTGAAAACAACTCTTGTTCGTAGGACCAGAAACTGCATGTGATTCAACTCCATTTAGGACTAGGAAACAAACGCTAGCTCGCCTTACAAGAAACACACTCTGCTTTTGAGAAAAGAGCACTCTTCTACTCTACTGTGTTTCCTACAGGGCCAGAACCGTGAGCTTGCTCAGAACATAAGAACTGTGCTTTCTACACACACGGTCCTTATCTAGTTCAACTCTGCTTAGGAAACTGACAAGAACAGTAGCTCCTCTTCAGTCCGATACACTGTACTTGCTGGGAACAGACGCGAGTGCTATTTGCACTGTGTATGGCAATGGGAGCGCAATAGTTACTTTCCTTACCAGAAAACAACTCTTGCTCGTAGGACCAGAAATTGCATGTGATTCAACTCCATTTAGGACTGGGAAACAAACACTAGCTCGCCTTACAAGAAACACACTCTGCTTTTGAGAAAAGAGCACTCTTCTACTCTACTGTGTTTCCTAGGGGTCCGAAAAGTGATCTTGCTCAGAACAAAAGCACTGTGCTTCCTACACACACGGCCATATCTAGTTCAATTCTGCTTAGGAACCTGACAAGAACCGTAGATCCTCTTCAGTCCGATACACTGTACTTGCTGGGAACAGACGCCAGTGCTATTTGTCCTGTGTATGGCAATGGCAGCGCAATAGTGACTATTCCTACCATAAAACAACTCTTGCTCATAGAACCAGAAGCTGCATGTGATTCCACTCCATTTAGGACGGGGAAACAAACGCTAGCTCGCCTTACAAGAAACACACTCTGCTTTTGAGAAAAGAGCACTCTTCTACTCTATGGTGTTTCCTATGGGGTCCAAACAGTGAGCTTTCTCAGAACAAAAGAACTGTGCTTCCTACACACATGGACCATATCTAGTTCAACTCTGCTTAGGAAACTGACAAGAGCAGTAGCTCCTCTTCAGTCCAAAACACTGTACTTGCTGGGAACAGACGCGAGTGCTATTTGCACTGTGTATGGCATTTGGAGCACAATAGTGACTCTTCTTACCAGAAAACAACTCTTGCTCATAGGACCAAAAACTGTCTGTGACTCAACTCCATTTAGGACTGGGAAACAAACGCGAGCTCGCCTTACAAGAAACACACTCTGCATTTGAGAAAGAGCACTCTTCTACTCTACTGTGTTTCCTATAGGGCAGAAAAGTGAGCTTGCTCAGAACAAAAGAACTGTGCTTCCTACACACACGGGGCATATCTAGTTCAACTCTGCTTAGGAAACTGACAAGAACAGTAGCTCCTCTTCAGTCCGATACACTGTACTTGCTAGAACAGATGTGAGTGCTATTTGCACTGTGAATGGAAATTGGAGCACAATAGTGACTCGTCTTACCAGAAAACAACTCTTGCTCGTAGGACAAAAAACTGCATGTGACTCAACTCCATTTAGGACTGGGAAACAAACGCTAGTTCACCTTACAAGAAACACAATCTGCTTTAGAGAAAAGAGCACTCTTCTACTCTACTGTGTTTCCTATAGGGCCAGAACCGTGAGCTTGCTCAGAACAAAAGAACTGTGCTTCCTACACACGGGCCATATCTAGTTCAACTCTGCTTAGGAAACTGACAAGAACAGTAGCTCCTCTTCAGTCCGATACACTGTACTTGCTGGGAACAGACGCGAGTGCTATTTGCACTGTGTATCGCAATGGGAGCGCAATAGTGACTTTCCTTACCAGAAAAGAACTCTTGCTCGTAGGACCAGAAACTGCATGTGATTCAACTCCGTTTAGGACTGGGAAACAAATGCTAGCTCGCCTTACATTAAACACTCTCTGCTTTTGAGAAAAGAGCACTCTTCTACTCTACTGTGTTTCCTATGGGGTCCAAACAGTGAGCTTGCTCAAACAAAGAACTGTGCTTCCTACACACATGGACCATATCTAGTTCAACTCTGCTTAGGAAACTGACAAGAACAGTAGCTCCTCTTCAGTCCGATACACTGTACTTGCTGGAAACAGACGCGAGTGCTATTTGCCCTGTGTATGGCAAAGGGAGCGCAATAGTGACTTTCCTTACCAGAAAACAACTCTTGCTTGTAGGACCAGAAACTGCATGTGATTCAACTCCATTTAGGACTGGGAAACAAACGATAGCTTGCCTTACAAAAAACACACTCTGCTTTTGAGAAAAGAGCACTCTTCTACTCTACTGTGTTTCCTTTTGGGTCCGAACAGTGAGCTTGCTCAGAACAAAAGAACTGTGCTTCCTACACACACGGCCATATCTAGTTCAATTCTGCTTAGGAACCTGACAAGAACAGTAGATCCTCTTCAGTCCAATACACTGTAGTTGCTGCGAAGGATGCCAGTGCTATTTGTCCTGTGTATGGCAATGGCAGAGCAATAGTGAATCTTCTTACCAGAAAACAACTCTTGCTCATAGGACCAAAAACTGCATGTGACTCAAATCCATTTAGGACTGGGAAACAAACGCGAGCTCGCCTAACAAGAAACATACTCTGCTTTATAGAAAAGAACACTCTTCTACTCTACTGTGTTTCCTATAGGGCCAGAACAGTGAGCTTGCTCAGAACATAATAACTGTGCTTCCTAAACACACGGGCCATATGTAGTTCAACTCTGCTTAGGAAACTGACAAGAACTGTAGCTCCTCTTCATTCCGACACACTGTATTTGCTGGGAATAGAAGGGAAGGCTATTTGCACTGTTTATGGCAATGGGAGTGCAATATTGACTTCCCTTACCAGAAAACAACTCTTGGTCTTAGGACCAGAAACTGCATGTGATTCCACTCCATTTAGGAATGGGAAAAAAACGCTAGCTCGCCTTAAGAGAAACACACACTGCTTTTGAGAAAAAAGCACTCTTCTATTCTACTGTGTTTCATATGGGGTCCGAACAGTGAGCTTGCTCAGAACAAAAAAACTGTGCTTCCTACACAAACGGCCATATCTAGTTCAAGTCTGCTTAGGAACTGACAAGAACAGTAGATCCTCTTCAGCCCAATACACAGTACTTGCTGCGAAGAGACGCGAGGGCTATTTGCCCTGTGTATGGCAATGGGAGCGCAATGGTGACTTTCCTTACCAGAAAACAACTCTTGTTCGTAGGACCAGAAACTGCATGTGATTCAACTCCATTTAGGTCTAGGAAACAAAAGCTAGCTCGCCTTACAAGAAACACATTCTGCTTTTGAGAAAAGACCACTCTTCTACTCTACTGTGTTTCCTATAGGGCCAGAACAGTGAGCTTGCTCAGAACATAAGAACTGTGCTTCCTACACACACGGGCCTTATCTAGTTCAACTCTGCTTAGGAAACTGACAAGACATTAGATCCTCTTCAGTCCGATACACTGTACGTGCTGGGAACAGACGCCAGTGCTATTTGCACTGTGTATGGCAATGGGAGCACAATAGTGACTTTCCTTACCAGAAAACAACTCTTGCTCGTAGGACCAGAAACTGCATGTGATTCAACTCCATTTAGGACTGGGAAACAAACGCTAATTCGCCTTACAAGAAACACACTCTGCTTTTGAGAAAAGAGCACTCTTCTACTCTACTGTGTTTCCTATGGGGTCCGAAGAGTGAGCATGCTCAGAACAAAAGAACTGTGCTTCCTACACACACGGCCATATCTAGTTCAATTCTGCTTAGGAACCTGACCAGAGCAGTAGATCCTCTTTAGTCCAATACACTGTACTTGCTGGGAACAGACGCCAATGCTATTTGTCTTGTGTATGGCAATGGCAGCGCAATAGTGACTATTCTTACCATAAAACAACTCTTGCTCGTAGGACCACAAACTGCATGTGATTCAACTCCATTTAGGACTGGGAAACAAACGCTAGCTCGCCTTACAAGAAACAAACTCTGCTTTAGAGAAAAGAGCACTCTTCTAATCTACTGTTTTTCCTATAGGGTCCGAACAGTGAGCTTGCTCAGAACAAAAGAACTGTGCTTCCTACACACATGGACCATATCTAGTTCAACTCTGCTTAGGAAACTGACAAGAACAGTAGCTCCTATTCAGTCCAATACAATGTACTTGCTGGGAACAGACGCGAGTGCTATTTGCACTGTGTATGGCAATTGGAGCACAATAGTGACTCTTCTTACCAGAAAACAACTCTTGCTCGTAGGACAAAAAACTGCATGTGACTCAACTCCATTTCGGACTGGTAAACAAACTCTAGCTCGCCTTACAAGAAACACACTCTGCTTTTGAGAAAAGAGCACTCTTCTACTCTACTGTGTTTCCTATAGGGCCAGAACAGTGAGCTTGCTCAGAACAAATGTACTGTTCTTCCTAGACACACGGGCAATATCTAGTTCAACTCTGCTTAGGAAACTGAGAAGAACAGTAGCTCCTCTTCAGTACAATACACTGTACTTGCTGGGAACAGATGCCAGTGCTTTTTGTCCTGTGTATGGCAATGGCAGCGCAATAGTGACTATTCTTACCATAAAAAAACTCTTGCCTCTAGGACCAGAAACTTCATGTGATTCAACTCCATTTAGGACTGGGAAACAAACGCTAGCTCTCCTTACAAGAAACACACTCGGCTTTAGAAAAAGAGCACTCTTCTACTCTACTGTGTTTCCTATAGGGCTAGAACAGTGAGATTGCTCAGAACATAAGAACAGTTCTTCCTACACACGTGCCATATCTAGTTCAACTCTGCTTAGGAAACTGAGAAGAACAGTAGGTCCTCTTCAGTCCAATACACTGTACTTGCTGGGAACAGACGCGTGTGCTATTTGCACTGTGTATGACAAAGGGAGCACAATAGTGACTTTCCTTACCAGAAACAACTCTTGCTCGTAGGACCAGAAACTGCATGTGATTCAACTCCATTTAGGACTGGGAAACAAATGCTAGCTCTCCTTACAAGAAACACACTGCTTTAGAGAAAAAAGCACTCTTCTACTCTACTGTGTTTCCTACAGGGCCAGAACAGTGAGCTTGCTCTGAACAAAAGAACTGTGCTTCCCACACACGGGCCGTATCTAGTTCAACTCTTCTTAGGAAACTGACAAGTACAGTAGATCCTCTTCAATCCAATAGACTGTACTTGCTGGGAACAGACGCCAGTGCTATTTGCACTGTGTATGGCAATTGGAGCACAATAGTGACTCGTCTTACCAGAAAACAACTCTTGCTCATAGGACAAAAAACTGCATGTGACTCAACTCCATTTAGGACTGGGAAACAAACTCTAGCTGCTTTACAAGAAACACACTCTGCTTTTGAGAAAAGAGCACTCTTTTACTCTACTGTGTTTCCTATAGGGCCAGAACAGTGAGCTTGCTCAGAAAAAAAGAACTGTGCTTCCTAAACACACGGGCCATATCTAGTTCAACTCTGCTTAGTAAACTGACAAGAACAGTAGCTCCTATTCAGTCCAATACACTGTACTTGCTGGGAAAAGACGCGAGTGCTATTTGTCTTGTGTAGGGCAATGGAAGCGCAATAGTGACTTTCCTCACCAGAAAACAACTCTTGTTCGTAGGACCAGAAACTGCATGTGATTCAACTCCATTTAGGACTAGGAAACAAACGCTAGCTCGCCTTACAAAAACACACTCTGCTTTTGAGAAAAGAGCACTCTTCTACTCTACTGTGTTTCCTGTAGGGCCAGAACAATGAGCTTGCTCAGAACATAAGAACTGTGCTCCTACACACGGGCCATATCTAGTTCCACTCTGCTTAGGAAACTGACAAGAACAGTAGATCCTCTTCAGTCCGATACACTGTACTTGCTGGGAACAGACTCAAGAGCTATTTGTACTATGTATGGCAAGGGGAGCACAATAGTGACTTTCCTTACCAGAAATCAACTCTTGCTCTTAGGACCAGAAACTGCATGTGATTCAACTCCATTTAGGATTGGGAAACAAACGCTAGCTCGCCTTACAAGAAACACACTCTGCTTTTGAGAAAAGAGCACTCTTCTACTCTACTGTGTTTCCTATGGTGTCCGAACAGTGAGCTTGCTCAGAACAAAAGAACTGTGCTTCCTACACACACGGCCATATCTAGTTCAATTCTGCTTAGGAACCTGACAAGAACAGTAGATCCTCTTCAGTCCAATACACTGTGCTTGCTGGGAACAGACACCAGTGCTATTTGTCCTGAGTATGGCAATGGCAGCGCAATAGTGACTATACTTACCATAAAACAACTCTTGCTCGTAGGACCAGAAACTGCATGTGATTCCACTCCATTTAGGACTGGGACACAAACGCTAGCTCGCCTTACAATAAACACACTCTGCTTTAGAGAAAAGAGCACTCTTCTACTCTACTGTGTTTCCTATAGCTTCCAAACAGTGAGCTTGCTCAGAACAAAAGAACTGTGCTTCCTACACACACGGCCATATCTAGTTCAATTCTGCTTAGGAACCTGACCAGAGCAGTAGATCCTCTTCAGTCCAATACACTGTACTTGCTGGGAACAGACGCCAGTGCTATTTGTCCTCTGTATGGCAATGGCAGCACAATAGTGACTATTCTTACCATAAAACAACTCTTGCTCGTAGGACCACAAACTGCATGTGATTCAACTCCATTTAGGACTGGGAATCAAACGCTAGCTCGCCTTACAAGAAACAAACTCTGCTTTAGAGAATAGAGCACTCTTCTACTCTACTGTGTTTCCTATAGGGTCCGAACAGTGAGCTTGCTCAGAACAAATAAACTGTGCTTCCTACACACATGGACCATATCTAGTTAAACTCTGCTTAGGAAACTGACAAGAACAGTAGCTCCTATTCAGTCCAGTACACTGTACTTGCTGGGAACAGACGCGAGTGCTATTTGCACTGTGTATGGCAATTGGAGCACAATAGTGACTCGTCTTACCAGAAAACAACTCTTGCTCGTAGGACAAAAAACTGCATGTGACTCAACTCCATTTAGGACTGGGAAACAAACTCTAGCTCGCCTTACAAGAAACACACTCTGCTTTTGAGAAAAGAGCACTCTTCTACTCTACTGTGTTTCCTATAGGGCCAGAACAGTGAGCTTGCTCAGAACAAATGAACTGTGCTTCCTAGACACACGGGCAATATCTAGTTCAACTCTGCTTAGGAAACTGAGAAGAACAGTAGCTCCTCTTCAGTACAATACACTGTACTTGCTGGGAACAGACGCCAGTGCGTTTTGTCCTGTGAATGGCAATGGCAGCGCAATTGTGACTATTCTTACCATAAAAAAAACTCTTGCCTCTAGGACCAGAAACTTCATGTGATTCAACTCCATTTAGGACTGGGAAACAAACACTAGCTCTCCTTACAAGAAACACACTCTGCTTTAGAAAAAGAGCACTCTTCTACTCTACTGTGTTTCCTATAGGGCCAGAACAGTGAGCTTGCTCAGAACATAAGAACTGTGCTTCCTACACACACGTGCCATATCTAGTTCAACTCTGCTTAGGAAACTGAGAAGAACAGTAGGTCCTCTTCAGTCCAATACACTGTACTTGCTGGGAACAGACGCATGTGCTATTTGCACTGTGTATGACAAAGGGAGCGCAATAGTGACTTTCCTTACCAGAAACAACTCTTGCTCGTAGGACCAGAAACTGCATGTGATTCAACTCCATTTACGACTGGGAAACAAACGCTAGCTCGCCTTACAAGAAACACACTGCTTTAGAGAAAAAAGCACTCTTCTACTCTATTGTGTTTCCTACAGGGCCAGAACAGTGAGCTTGCTCAGAACAAAAGAACTGTGCTTCCCACACACGGGCCACATCTAGTTCAACTCTTCTTAGGAACCTGACAAGTACAGTAGATCCTCTTCAGTCCAATAGACTGTACTTGCTGGGAACAGACGCCAGTGCTATTTGCACTGTGTATGGCAATTGGAGCACAATAGTGACTCGTCTTACCAGAAAACATCTCTTGCTCATAGGACAAAAAACTGCATGTGACTCAACTCCATTTAGGACTGGGAAACAAACTCTAGCTGCTTTACAAGAAACACACTCTGCTTTTGAGAAAAGAGCACTCTTTTACTCTACTGTGTTTCCTATAGGGCCAGAACAGTGAGCTTGCTCAGAAAAAAAGGATTGTGCTTCCTAAACACACGGGCCATATCTAGTTCAACTCTGCTTAGTAAACTGACAAGAACAGGAGCTCCTATTCAGTCCAATACACTGTACTTGCTGGGAAAAGACGCGAGTGCTATTTGTCTTGTGTAGGGCAATGGTAGCACAATAGTGACTTTCCTTACCAGAAAACAATTCTTGTTCGTAGGACCAGAAACTGCATGTGATTCAACTCCATTTAGGACTAGGAAACAAACGCTAGCTCGCCTTACAAAAACACACTCTGTTTTTGAGAAAAGAGCACTCTTCTACTCTACTGTGTTTCCTGTAGGGCCAGAACAATGAGCTTGCTCAGAACAAAAGAACTGTGCTCCTACACACGGGCCATATCTAGTTCCACTCTGCTTAGGAAACTGACAAGAACAGTAGATCCTTTTCAGTCCGATACACTGTACTTGCTGGGAACAGACGCGAGAGCTATTTGCACTATGTATGGCAAGGGGAGCGCAATAGTGACTTTCCTTACCAGAAATCAACTCTTGCTCTTAGGACCAGAAACTGCATGTGATTCAACTCCATTTAGGACTGTGAAACAAACGCTAGCTCGCCTTACAAAAAACACACTCTGCTTTTGAGAAAAGAGCACTCTTCTACACTACTGTGTTTCCTATGGGGTCCGAACAGTGAGCTTGCTCAGAACAAAAGAACTGTGCTTCCTACACACACGGCCATATCTAGTTCAATTCTGCTTAGGAACCTGACAAGAACAGTAGATCCTCTTCAGTACAATACACTGTGCTTGCTGGGAACAGACACCAGTGCTATTTTTCCTGTGTATGGCAATGGCAGCGCAATAGTGACTATTCTTACCAAAAAACAACTCTTGCTTGTAGGACCAGAAACTGCATGTGATTCCACTCCATTTAGGACTGGGACACAAACGCTAGCTCGCCTTACAAGAAACACACTCTGCTTTTGAGAAAAGAGCACTCTTCTACTCTACTGTGTTTCCTATGGGGTCCAAACAGTGAGCTTGCTCAGAACAAAAGAACTGTGCTTCCTACACACGAGTACCATATGTAGTTCAACTCTGCTTAGGAAACTGACAAGAAGAGTAGCTCCTATTCAGTCCAGTACACTGTACTTGCTGGGAAAAGACGCGAGTGCTATTTGCCCTGTGTATGGCAATGGGAGCGCAATAGTGACTTTCCTTACCAGAAAACAACTCTTGTTCGTAGGACCAGAAACTGCATGTGATTCAACTCCATTTAGGACTGGGAAACAAACGCTAGCTCGCCTTACAAGAAACACACTCTGCTTTTGAGAAAAGAGCACTCTTCTACTCTACTGTGTTTCCTATGGGGTCCAAACAGTGATCTTGGTCACAACAAAAGAACTGTGCTTCCTACACACATGGACCATATCTAGTTCAACTCTGCTTAGGAAACGGACAAGAACAGTAGCTCCTATTCAGTCCAATACACTGTACTTGCTGGGAACAGATGCGAGTGCTATTTGCACTGTGTATGGCATTTAGAGCGCAATAGTGACTCTTCTTACCAGAAAACAACTCTTGCTCGTAGGACAAAAAACTGCATGTGACTCAACTCCATTTAGGACTGGGAAACAAACGCGAGCTGGCCTTACAAGAAACACAGTCTTCTTTAGAGAAAAGAGCACTCTTCTACTCTACTGTTTTTCCTATGGGTTCCAAACAGTGAGCTTGCTCAGAACAAAAGAATTGTGCTTCCTACACACACGGACCATATCTAGTTCAACTCTGCTTAGGAAACTGACAAGAAAAGTAGCTCCTATTCAGTCCAATACACTGTACTTGCTGGGAAAAGACGCGAGTGCTATTTGCCTTGTGTAGGGCAATGGGAGCGCAATAGTGACTTTTCTTACCAGAAAAAAACTCTTGTTCGTAGGACCAGAAACTGCATGTGATTCAACTACATTTAGGACTAGGAAACAAACGCTCGCTCGCCTTACAAAAACACACTCTGCTTTTGAGAAAAGAGCACTCTTCTTCTCTACTGTGTTTCCTATATGGCCAGAACAGTGAGCTTGCTCAGAACATAAGAACGGTGCTTCCTACACACAGGGGCCATATCTAGTTCAACTCTGCTTAGGAAACTGACAAGAACAGTAGCTCCTCTTCAGTCCGATACACTGTACTTGCTGGGAACAGACGCGAGAGCTATTTGCACTATGTATCAAGGGGAGAGCAATAGTGACTTTCCTTACCAGAAAACAACTCTTGCTCTTAGGACCAGAAACTGCATGTGATTCAACTCCATTTAGGACTGGGAAACAAACGCTAGCTCGCCTTACAAGAAACACACTCTGCTTTTGAGAAAAGAGCACTCTTCTACTCTACTGTGTTTCCTATGGGGTCCAAACAGTGAGCTTGCTCAGAACAAAAGAACTGTGCTTCCTACACACATGGACCATATCTAGTTCAACTCTGCTTAGGAAACTGACACGAACAGTAGCTCCTATTCAGTCCAATACACTGTACTTGCTGGGAACAGACGCGAGTGCTATTTGCACTGTGTATGGCATTTAGAGCGCAATAGTGACTCTTCTTACCAGAAAACAACTCTTGCTCGTAGGACCAAAAACTGTCTGTGAATCAACTCCATTTAGGACTGGGGAAAAACGCGAGCTGGCCTTACAAGAAACACACTCTGCTTTAGAGAAAAGAGCACTCATCTACTCTACTGTGTTTCCTGTAGGGCCAGAACAGTGAGCTTGCTCAGAACAAAAGAACTGTGCTTCCTACACACACGGCCATATCTCGTTCAAGTCTGCTTAGGAACCTGACAAGAACAGTAGATCCTCTTCAGTCCAATACACTGTACTTGCTGGGAACAGACGCGAGTGCTATTTGCACTGTGTATTGCAATGGGAGCGCAATAGTGACTTTCCTTACCAGAAAACAACTCTTGTTCGAAGGACCAGAAACTGCATGTGATTCAACTCCATTTAGGACTGGGAAACAAACGCTAATTCGCCTTACAAGAAACACACTCTGCTTTTGAGAAAAGAGCACTCTTCTACTCTACTGTGTTTCCTATGGGGTCCGAAGAGTGAGCATGCTCAGAACAAAAGAACTGTGCTTCCTACACACACGGCCATATCTAGTTCAATTCTGCTTAGGAACCTGACCAGAGCAGTAGATCCTCTTTAGTCCAATACACTGTACTTGCTGGGAACAGACGCCAATGCTATTTGTCTTGTGTATGGCAATGGCAGCGCAATAGTGACTATTCTTACCATAAAACAACTCTTGCTCGTAGGACCACAAACTGCATGTGATTCAACTCCATTTAGGACTGGGAAACAAACGCTAGCTCGCCTTACAAGAAACAAACTCTGCTTTAGAGAAAAGAGCACTCTTCTAATCTACTGTTTTTCCTATAGGGTCCGAACAGTGAGCTTGCTCAGAACAAAAGAACTGTGCTTCCTACACACATGGACCATATCTAGTTCAACTCTGCTTAGGAAACTGACAAGAACAGTAGCTCCTATTCAGTCCAATACAATGTACTTGCTGGGAACAGACGCGAGTGCTATTTGCACTGTGTATGGCAATTGGAGCACAATAGTGACTCTTCTTACCAGAAAACAACTCTTGCTCGTAGGACAAAAAACTGCATGTGACTCAACTCCATTTCAGACTGGTAAACAAACTCTAGCTCGCCTTACAAGAAACACACTCTGCTTTTGAGAAAAGAGCACTCTTCTACTCTACTGTGTTTCCTATAGGGCCAGAACAGTGAGCTTGTTCAGAACAAATGTACTGTTCTTCCTAGACACACGGGCAATATCTAGTTCAACTCTGCTTAGGAAACTGAGAAGAACAGTAGCTCCTCTTCAGTACAATACACTGTACTTGCTGGGAACAGATGCCAGTGCTTTTTGTCCTGTGTATGGCAATGGCAGCGCAATAGTGACTATTCTTACCATAAAAAAACTTTTGCCTCTAGGACCAGAAACTTCATGTGATTCAACTCCATTTAGGACTGGGAAACAAACGCTAGCTCTCCTTACAAGAAACACACTCGGCTTTAGAAAAAGAGCACTCTTCTACTCTACTGTGTTTCCTATAGGGCTAGAACAGTGAGATTGCTCAGAACATAAGAACAGTTCTTCCTACACACGTGCCATATCTAGTTCAACTCTGCTTAGGAAACTGAGAAGAACAGTAGGTCCTCTTCAGTCCAATACACTGTACTTGCTGGGAACAGACGCGTGTGCTATTTGCACTGTGTATGACAAAGGGAGCACAATAGTGACTTTCCTTACCAGAAACAACTCTTGCTCGTAGGACCAGAAACTGCATGTGATTCAACTCCATTTAGGACTGGGAAACAAATGCTAGCTCTCCTTACAAGAAACACACTGCTTTAGAGAAAAAAGCACTCTTCTACTCTACTGTGTTTCCTACAGGGCCAGAACAGTGAGCTTGCTCAGAACAAAAGAACTGTGCTTCCCACACACGGGCCGTATCTAGTTCAACTCTTCTTAGGAAACTGACAAGTACAGTAGATCCTCTTCAATCCAATAGACTGTACTTGCTGGGAACAGACGCCAGTGCTATTTGCACTGTGTATGGCAATTGGAGCACAATAGTGACTCGTCTTACCAGAAAACAACTCTTGCTCATAGGACAAAAAACTGCATGTGACTCAACTCCATTTAGGACTGGGAAACAAACTCTAGCTGCTTTACAAGAAACACACTCTGCTTTTGAGAAAAGAGCACTCTTTTACTCTACTGTGTTTCCTATAGGGCCAGAACAGTGAGCTTGCTCAGAAAAAAAGAACTGTGCTTCCTAAACACACGGGCCATATCTAGTTCAACTCTGCTTAGTAAACTGACAAGAACAGTAGCTCCTATTCAGTCCAATACACTGTACTTGCTGGGAAAAGACGCGAGTGCTATTTGTCTTGTGTAGGGCAATGGGAGCGCAATAGTGACTTTCCTCACCAGAAAACAACTCTTGTTCGTAGGACCAGAAACTGCATGTGATTCAACTCCATTTAGGACTAGGAAACAAACGCTAGCTCGCCTTACAAAAACACACTCTGCTTTTGAGAAAAGAGCACTCTTCTACTCTACTGTGTTTCCTGTAGGGCCAGAACAATGAGCTTGCTCAGAACATAAGAACTGTGCTCCTACACACGGGCCATATCTAGTTCCACTCTGCTTAGGAAACTGACAAGAACAGTAGATCCTCTTCAGTCCGATACACTGTACTTGCTGGGAACAGACTCAAGAGCTATTTGTACTATGTATGGCAAGGGGAGCACAATAGTGACTTTCCTTACCAGAAATCAACTCTTGCTCTTAGGACCAGAAACTGCATGTGATTCAACTCCATTTAGGATTGGGAAACAAACGCTAGCTCGCCTTACAAGAAACACACTCTGCTTTTGAGAAAAGAGCACTCTTCTACTCTACTGTGTTTCCTATGGTGTCCGAACAGTGAGCTTGCTCAGAACAAAAGAACTGTGCTTCCTACACACACGGCCATATCTAGTTCAATTCTGCTTAGGAACCTGACAAGAACAGTAGATCCTCTTCAGTCCAATACACTGTGCTTGCTGGGAACAGACACCAGTGCTATTTGTCCTGAGTATGGCAATGGCAGCGCAATAGTGACTATACTTACCATAAAACAACTCTTGCTCGTAGGACCAGAAACTGCATGTGATTCCACTCCATTTAGGACTGGGACACAAACGCTAGCTCGCCTTACAATAAACACACTCTGCTTTAGAGAAAAGAGCACTCTTCTACTCTACTGTGTTTCCTATAGCTTCCAAACAGTGAGCTTGCTCAGAACAAAAGAACTGTGCTTCCTACACACACGGCCATATCTAGTTCAATTCTGCTTAGGAACCTGACCAGAGCAGTAGATCCTCTTCAGTCCAATACACTGTACTTGCTGGGAACAGACGCCAGTGCTATTTGTCCTCTGTATGGCAATGGCAGCACAATAGTGACTATTCTTACCATAAAACAACTCTTGCTCGTAGGACCACAAACTGCATGTGATTCAACTCCATTTAGGACTGGGAATCAAACGCTAGCTCGCCTTACAAGAAACAAACTCTGCTTTAGAGAATAGAGCACTCTTCTACTCTATTGTGTTTCCTATAGGGTCCGAACAGTGAGCTTGCTCAGAACAAATAAACTGTGCTTCCTACACACATGGACCATATCTAGTTAAACTCTGCTTAGGAAACTGACAAGAACAGTAGCTCCTATTCAGTCCAGTACACTGTACTTGCTGGGAACAGACGCGAGTGCTATTTGCACTGTGTATGGCAATTGGAGCACAATAGTGACTCGTCTTACCAGAAAACAACTCTTGCTCGTAGGACAAAAAACTGCATGTGACTCAACTCCATTTAGGACTGGGAAACAAACTCTAGCTCGCCTTACAAGAAACACACTCTGCTTTTGAGAAAAGAGCACTCTTCTACTCTACTGTGTTTCCTATAGGGCCAGAACAGTGAGCTTGCTCAGAACAAATGAACTGTGCTTCCTAGACACACGGGCAATATCTAGTTCAACTCTGCTTAGGAAACTGAGAAGAACAGTAGCTCCTCTTCAGTACAATACACTGTACTTGCTGGGAACAGACGCCAGTGCTTTTTGTCCTGTGAATGGCAATGGCAGCGCAATTGTGACTATTCTTACCATAAAAAAAACTCTTGCCTCTAGGACCAGAAACTTCATGTGATTCAACTCCATTTAGGACTGGGAAACAAACGCTAGCTCTCCTTACAAGAAACACACTCTGCTTTAGAAAAAGAGCACTCTTCTACTCTACTGTGTTTCCTATAGGGCCAGAACAGTGAGCTTGCTCAGAACATAAGAACTGTGCTTCCTACACACACGTGCCATATCTAGTTCAACTCTGCTTAGGAAACTGAGAAGAACAGTAGGTCCTCTTCAGTCCAATACACTGTACTTGCTGGGAACAGACGCATGTGCTATTTGCACTGTGTATGACAAAGGGAGCGCAATAGTGACTTTCCTTACCAGAAACAACTCTTGCTCGTAGGACCAGAAACTGCATGTGATTCAACTCCATTTACGACTGGGAAACAAACGCTAGCTCGCCTTACAAGAAACACACTGCTTTAGAGAAAAAAGCACTCTTCTACTCTATTGTGTTTCCTACAGGGCCAGAACAGTGAGCTTGCTCAGAACAAAAGAACTGTGCTTGCCACACACGGGCCACATCTAGTTCAACTCTTCTTAGGAACCTGACAAGTACAGTAGATCCTCTTCAGTCCAATAGACTGTACTTGCTGGGAACAGACGCCAGTGCTATTTGCACTGTGTATGGCAATTGGAGCACAATAGTGACTCGTCTTACCAGAAAACATCTCTTGCTCATAGGACAAAAAACTGCATGTGACTCAACTCCATTTAGGACTGGGAAACAAACTCTAGCTGCTTTACAAGAAACACACTCTGCTTTTGAGAAAAGAGCACTCTTTTACTCTACTGTGTTTCCTATAGGGCCAGAACAGTGAGCTTGCTCAGAAAAAAAGAACTGTGCTTCCTAAACACACGGGCCATATCTAGTTCAACTCTGCTTAGTAAACTGACAAGAACAGGAGCTCCTATTCAGTCCAATACACTGTACTTGCTGGGAAAAGACGCGAGTGCTATTTGTCTTGTGTAGGGCAATGGGAGCGCAATAGTGACTTTCCTTACCAGAAAACAATTCTTGTTCGTAGGACCAGAATCTGCATGTGATTCAACTCCATTTAGGACTAGGAAACAAACGCTAGCTCGCCTTACAAAAACACACTCTGTTTTTGAGAAAAGAGCACTCTTCTACTCTACTGTGTTTCCTGTAGGGCCAGAACAATGAGCTTGCTCAGAACAAAAGAACTGTGCTCCTACACACGGGCCATATCTAGTTCCACTCTGCTTAGGAAACTGACAAGAACAGTAGATCCTCTTCAGTCCGATACACTGTACTTGCTGGGAACAGACGCGAGAGCTATTTGCACTATGTATGGCAAGGGGAGCGCAATAGTGACTTTCCTTACCAGAAATCAACTCTTGCTCTTAGGACCAGAAACTGCATGTGATTCAACTCCATTTAGGACTGTGAAACAAACGCTAGCTCGCCTTACAAAAAACACACTCTGCTTTTGAGAAAAGAGCACTCTTCTACACTACTGTGTTTCCTATGGGGTCCGAACAGTGAGCTTGCTCAGAACAAAAGAACTGTGCTTCCTACACACACGGCCATATCTAGTTCAATTCTGCTTAGGAACCTGACAAGAACAGTAGATCCTCTTCAGTACAATACACTGTGCTTGCTGGGAACAGACACCAGTGCTATTTGTCCTGTGTATGGCAATGGCAGCGCAATAGTGACTATTCTTACCAAAAAACAACTCTTGCTTGTAGGACCAGAAACTGCATGTGATTCCACTCCATTTAGGACTGGGACACAAACGCTAGCTCGCCTTACAAGAAACACACTCTGCTTTTGAGAAAAGAGCACTCTTCTACTCTACTGTGTTTCCTATGGGGTCCAAACAGTGAGCTTGCTCAGAACAAAAGAACTGTGCTTCCTACACACGAGTACCATATGTAGTTCAACTCTGTTTAGGAAACTGACAAGAAGAGTAGCTCCTATTCAGTCCAGTACACTGTACTTGCTGGGAAAAGACGCGAGTGCTATTTGCCCTGTGTATGGCAATGGGAGCGCAATAGTGACTTTCCTTACCAGAAAACAACTCTTGTTCGTAGGACCAGAAACTGCATGTGATTCAACTCCATTTAGGACTGGGAAACAAACGCTAGCTCGCCTTACAAGAAACACACTCTGCTTTTGAGAAAAGAGCACTCTTCTACTCTACTGTGTTTCCTATGGGGTCCAAACAGTGATCTTGGTCACAACAAAAGAACTGTGCTTCCTACACACATGGACCATATCTAGTTCAACTCTGCTTAGGAAACGGACAAGAACAGTAGCTCCTATTCAGTCCAATACACTGTACTTGCTGGGAACAGATGCGAGTGCTATTTGCACTGTGTATGGCATTTAGAGCGCAATAGTGACTCTTCTTACCAGAAAACAACTCTTGCTCGTAGGACAAAAAACTGCATGTGACTCAACTCCATTTAGGACTGGGAAACAAACGCGAGCTGGCCTTCCAAGAAACACAGTCTTCTTTAGAGAAAAGAGCACTCTTCTACTCTACTGTTTTTCCTATGTGTTCCAAACAGTGAGCTTGCTCAGAACAAAAGAATTGTGCTTCCTACACACACGGACCATATCTAGTTCAACTCTGCTTAGGAAACTGACAAGAAAAGTAGCTCCTATTCAGTCCAATACACTGTACTTGCTGGGAAAAGACGCGAGTGCTATTTGCCTTGTGTAGGGCAATGGGAGCGCAATAGTGACTTTTCTTACCAGAAAAAAACTCTTGTTCGTAGGACCAGAAACTGCATGTGATTCAACTACATTTAGGACTAGGAAACAAACGCTCGCTCGCCTTACAAAAACACACTCTGCTTTTGAGAAAAGAGCACTCTTCTTCTCTACTGTGTTTCCTATATGGCCAGAACAGTGAGCTTGCTCAGAACATAAGAACGGTGCTTCCTACACACAGGGGCCATATCTAGTTCAACTCTGCTTAGGAAACTGACAAGAACAGTAGCTCCTCTTCAGTCCGATACACTGTACTTGCTGGGAACAGACGCGAGAGCTATTTGCACTATGTATCAAGGGGAGAGCAATAGTGACTTTCCTTACCAGAAAACAACTCTTGCTCTTAGGACCAGAAACTGCATGTGATTCAACTCCATTTAGGACTGGGAAACAAACGCTAGCTCGCCTTACAAGAAACACACTCTGCTTTTGAGAAAAGAGCACTCTTCTACTCTACTGTGTTTCCTATGGGGTCCAAACAGTGAGCTTGCTCAGAACAAAAGAACTGTGCTTCCTACACACATGGACCATATCTAGTTCAACTCTGCTTAGGAAACTGACACGAACAGTAGCTCCTATTCAGTCCAATACACTGTACTTGCTGGGAACAGACGCGAGTGCTATTTGCACTGTGTATGGCATTTAGAGCGCAATAGTGACTCTTCTTACCAGAAAACAACTCTTGCTCGTAGGACCAAAAACTGTCTGTGAATCAACTCCATTTAGGACTGGGGAAAAACGCGAGCTGGCCTTACAAGAAACACACTCTGCTTTAGAGAAAAGAGCACTCATCTACTCTACTGTGTTTCCTGTAGGGCCAGAACAGTGAGCTTGCTCAGAACAAAAGAACTGTGCTTCCTACACACACGGCCATATCTCGTTCAAGTCTGCTTAGGAACCTGACAAGAACAGTAGATCCTCTTCAGTCCAATACACTGTACTTGCTGGGAACAGACGCGAGTGCTATTTGCACTGTGTATTGCAATGGGAGCGCAATAGTGACTTTCCTTACCAGAAAACAACTCTTGCTCTTAGGACCAGAAACTGCATGTGATTCAACTCCATTTAGGACTGGTAAACAAACGATAGCTCGCCTTACAAGAAACACACTCTGCTTTTGAGAAAAGAGCACTCTTCTACTCTACTGTGTTTCCTATGGGGTCCAAATAGTGAGCTTCCTCAGAACAAAGAACTGTGTTTTCTCCACACACGGGCCATATCTAGTTCAACTCTGCTTAGGAAACAAACAAGAACAGTAGCTCCTCTTCACTCCAATACACTGTACTTGCAGGGAACAGACGCGAGTGCTATTTGCACTGTGTATGGCATTGGAGCACAATAGTGACTTGTCTTACCAGAAAACAACTCTTGCTCCTAGGACAAAAAACTGCATGTGACTCAACTCCATTTAGGACTGGGAAACAAACGCTAGCTCAACTTCCAAGAAACACACTCTGCTTTAGAGAAAAGAGCACTCTTCTACTCTACTGTGTTTCCTATGTGTTCCGAAAAGTGAGCTTGTTCAGAACAAAAAAACTGTGCTTCCTACACACATGGCAATATCTAGTTCAAGTCTGCTTAGGAACCTGACAAGAACAGTAGATCCTCTTCAGTCCAATACACTGTACTTGCTGGGAACAGACGGGAGGGCTATTTGTCCTGTGTATGGCAATCGCAGTGCAATAGTGACTCTTCTTACCAGAAACCAACTCTTGCTCGTAGGACCAGAAACTCATGTGATTCCACTCCATTTAGGACTGGGAAACAAACTCTAGCTCGCTTTACAAGAAACACACTCTGCTTTTGAGAAAAGAGCACTCTTCTACTCTACTGTGTTTCCTATAGGGCCAGAACAGTGAGCTTGCTCAGAAAAAAAGAACTGTACTTCCTACACACACGGGCCACATCTAGTTCAACTCTGCTTAGGAAACTGAGAAGAACAGTAGCTCCTTTTCAGTCCAATACTCTGTAATTGCTGGGAACAGACGGGAGGGCTATTTGCACTGTGTATGGCAATGGGAGCGCAATAGTGACTTTCCTTACCAGAAAACAACTCTTGCTTGTAGGATCAGAAACTGGATGTGATTCCACTCCATTTAGGACTGGGAAACAAACGCTAGCTCGCCTTACAAGAAACACACTCTGCTTTAGAGAAAAGAGCACTCTTCTACTCTACTGTGTTTCCTATGGGGTCCAAACAGTGAGTTTGCTCAGAACAAAAGAACTGTGCTTCCTACACACACGGGCCATATCTAGTTCAACTCTGCTTAGGAAACTGACAAGAACAGTAGCTCCACTTCAGTCCGATACCCTGTACTTGCTGGGAACAGACGTGAGAGCTATTGGCACTACGTATGGCAAGGGGAGCGCAATAGTGACTTTCCTTACCAGAAAACAACTCTTGCTCTTAGGACCAGAAACTGCATGTGATTCAACTCCATTTAGGACTGGTAAACAAACGATAGCTCGCCTTACAAGAAACACACTCTGCCTTAGAGAAAAGAGCACTCTTCTACTCTAATGTGTTTCCTATGGGGTCCAAACAGTGAGCTTGCTCAGAACAAAGAACTGTGCTTTCTCCACACACGGGCCATATCTAGTTCAACTCGGCTTAGGAAACAAACAAGAACAGTAGCTCCTCTTCAGTCCGATACACTGTACTTGCGGGGAACAGACGCGAGTTATATTTGCACTGTGTATGGCATTGGAGCACAATAGTGACTTGTCTTACCAGAAAACAACTCTTGCTCGTAGGACCAAAAACTGCATGTTACGCAACTCCATTTAGGACTGGGAAACAAACGCTAGCTCGACTTCCAAGAAACACACTCTGCTTTTGAGAAAAGAGCACTCTTCTACTCTACTGTGTTTCCTATGTGTTCCGAAAAGTGAGCTTGCTCAGAACAAAAAAACTGTGCTTCCTACACACACGGCCATATCTAGTTCAAGTCTGCGTAGAAACCTGACAAGAACAGTAGAACCTCTTAGGTCCAATACACTGTACTTGCTGGGAACAGACGCCAGTACTATTTGTCCTGTGTATGGCAATGGCAGCGCAATAGTGACTCTTCTTACCATAAAACAACTCTTGCTCGTAGGACCAGAAACTGCATGTGATTCCACTACATTTAGGACTGGGAAACAAACTCTAGCTAGCTTTACAAGAAACACACTGTGCTTTAGAGAAAAGAGCATTCTTCTACTCTACTGTGTTTCCTATGGGGTCCAAACAGTGAGCTTGCTCAGAACAAAAGAACTGTGCTTCCTACACACACGGACCATATCTAGTTCAACTCTGCTTAGGAAACTGACAAGAACAGTAGCTCCTATTCAGTCCAATACACTGTACTTGCTGGGAAAAGATGCGAGTGCTATTTGCCTTGTGTAGGGCAATGGGAGCGCAATAGTGACTTTCCTTACCAGAAAAAAACTCTTGTTCGTAGGACCAGAAACTGCATGTGATTCAACTCCATTTAAAACTAGGAAACAAACGCTAGCTCACCTTACAAAAACACACTCTGCTTTTGAGAAAAGAACACTCTTCTACTCTAATGTGTTTCCTATAGGGCCAGAACAGTGAGCTTGCTCAGAACATAAGAACGGTGCTTCCTACACACATGGACCATATCTAGTTAAACTCTGCTTAGGAAACTGACAAGAACAGTAGCTCCTATTCAGTCCAGTACACTGTACTTGCTGGGAACAGACGCGAGTGCTATTTGCACTGTGTATGGCAATTGGAGCACAATAGTGACTCGTCTTACCAGAAAACAACTCTTGCTCGTAGGACAAAAAACTGCATGTGACTCAACTCCATTTAGGACTGGGAAACAAACTCTAGCTCGCCTTACAAGAAACACACTCTGCTTTTGAGAAAAGAGCACTCTTCTACTCTACTGTGTTTCCTATAGGGCCAGAACAGTGAGCTTGCTCAGAACAAATGAACTGTGCTTCCTAGACACACGGGCAATATCTAGTTCAACTCTGCTTAGGAAACTGAGAAGAACAGTAGCTCCTCTTCAGTACAATACACTGTACTTGCTGGGAACAGACGCCAGTGCTTTTTGTCCTGTGAATGGCAATGGCAGCGCAATAGTGACTATTCTTACCATAAAAAAAACTCTTGCCTCTAGGACCAGAAACTTCATGTGATTCAACTCCATTTAGGACTGGGAAACAAACGCTAGCTCTCCTTACAAGAAACACACTCTGCTTTAGAAAAAGAGCACTCTTCTACTCTACTGTGTTTCCTATAGGGCCAGAACAGTGAGCTTGCTCAGAACATAAGAACTGTGCTTCCTACACACACGTGCCATATCTAGTTCAACTCTGCTTAGGAAACTGAGAAGAACAGTAGGTCCTCTTCAGTCCAATACACTGTACTTGCTGGGAACAGACGCATGTGCTATTTGCACTGTGTATGACAAAGGGAGCGCAATAGTGACTTTCCTTACCAGAAACAACTCTTGCTCGTAGGACCAGAAACTGCATGTGATTCAACTCCATTTACGACTGGGAAACAAACGCTAGCTCGCCTTACAAGAAACACACTGCTTTAGAGAAAAAAGCACTCTTCTACTCTATTGTGTTTCCTACAGGGCCAGAACAGTGAGCTTGCTCAGAACAAAAAAACTGTGCTTCCCACACACGGGCCACATCTAGTTCAACTCTTCTTAGGAACCTGACAAGTACAGTAGATCCTCTTCAGTCCAATAGACTGTACTTGCTGGGAACAGACGCCAGTGCTATTTGCACTGTGTATGGCAATTGGAGCACAATAGTGACTCGTCTTACCAGAAAACATCTCTTGCTCATAGGACAAAAAACTGCATGTGACTCAACTCCATTTAGGACTGGGAAACAAACTCTAGCTGCTTTACAAGAAACACACTCTGCTTTTGAGAAAAGAGCACTCTTTTACTCTACTGTGTTTCCTATAGGGCCAGAACAGTGAGCTTGCTCAGAAAAAAAGAACTGTGCTTCCTAAACACACGGGCCATATCTAGTTCAACTCTGCTTAGTAAACTGACAAGAACAGGAGCTCCTATTCAGTCCAATACACTGTACTTGCTGGGAAAAGACGCGAGTGCTATTTGTCTTGTGTAGGGCAATGGGAGCGCAATAGTGACTTTCCTTACCAGAAAACAATTCTTGTTCGTAGGACCAGAAACTGCATGTGATTCAACTCCATTTAGGACTAGGAAACAAACGCTAGCTCGCCTTACAAAAACACACTCTGTTTTTGAGAAAAGAGCACTCTTCTACTCTACTGTGTTTCCTGTAGGGCCAGAACAATGAGCTTGCTCAGAACAAAAGAACTGTGCTCCTACACACGGGCCATATCTAGTTCCACTCTGCTTAGGAAACTGACAAGAACAGTAGATCCTCTTCAGTCCGATACACTGTACTTGCTGGGAACAGACGCGAGAGCTATTTGCACTATGTATGGCAAGGGGAGCGCAATAGTGACTTTCCTTACCAGAAATCAACTCTTGCTCTTAGGACCAGAAACTGCATGTGATTCAACTCCATTTAGGACTGTGAAACAAACGCTAGCTCGCCTTACAAAAAACACACTCTGCTTTTGAGAAAAGAGCACTCTTCTACTCTACTGTGTTTCCTATGGGGTCCGAACAGTGAGCTTGCTCAGAACAAAAGAACTGTGCTTCCTACACACACGGCCATATCTAGTTCAATTCTGCTTAGGAACCTGACAAGAACAGTAGATCCTCTTCAGTACAATACACTGTGCTTGCTGGGAACAGACACCAGTGCTATTTGTCCTGTGTATGGCAATGGCAGCGCAATAGTGACTATTCTTACCAAAAAACAACTCTTGCTCGTAGGACCAGAAACTGCATGTGATTCCACTCCATTTAGGACTGGGACACAAACGCTAGCTCGCCTTACAAGAAACACACTCTGCTTTTGAGAAAAGAGCACTCTTCTACTCTACTGTGTTTCCTATGGGGTCCAAACAGTGAGCTTGCTCAGAACAAAAGAACTGTGCTTCCTACACACGAGTACCATATGTAGTTCAACTCTGCTTAGGAAACTGACAAGAAGAGTAGCTCCTATTCAGTCCAGTACACTGTACTTGCTGGGAAAAGACGCGAGTGCTATTTGCCCTGTGTATGGCAATGGGAGCGCAATAGTGACTTTCCTTACCAGAAAACAACTCTTGTTCGTAGGACCAGAAACTGCATGTGATTCAACTCCATTTAGGACTGGGAAACAAACGCTAGCTCGCCTTACAAGAAACACACTCTGCTTTTGAGAAAAGAGCACTCTTCTACTCTACTGTGTTTCCTATGGGGTCCAAACAGTGATCTTGGTCACAACAAAAGAACTGTGCTTCCTACACACATGGACCATATCTAGTTCAACTCTGCTTAGGAAACGGACAAGAACAGTAGCTCCTATTCAGTCCAATACACTGTACTTGCTGGGAACAGATGCGAGTGCTATTTGCACTGTGTATGGCATTTAGAGCGCAATAGTGACTCTTCTTACCAGAAAACAACTCTTGCTCGTAGGACAAAAAACTGCATGTGACTCAACTCCATTTAGGACTGGGAAACAAACGCGAGCTGGCCTTCCAAGAAACACAGTCTTCTTTAGAGAAAAGAGCACTCTTCTACTCTACTGTTTTTCCTAAGGGTTCCAAACAGTGAGCTTGCTCAGAACAAAAGAATTGTGCTTCCTACACACACGGACCATATCTAGTTCAACTCTGCTTAGGAAACTGACAAGAAAAGTAGCTCCTATTCAGTCCAATACACTGTACTTGCTGGGAAAAGACGCGAGTGCTATTTGCCTTGTGTAGGGCAATGGGAGCGCAATAGTGACTTTTCTTACCAGAAAAAAACTCTTGTTCGTAGGACCAGAAACTGCATGTGATTCAACTACATTTAGGACTAGGAAACAAACGCTCGCTCGCCTTACAAAAACACACTCTGCTTTTGAGAAAAGAGCACTCTTCTTCTCTACTGTGTTTCCTATATGGCCAGAACAGTGAGCTTGCTCAGAACATAAGAACGGTGCTTCCTACACACAGGGGCCATATCTAGTTCAACTCTGCTTAGGAAACTGACAAGAACAGTAGCTCCTCTTCAGTCCGATACACTGTACTTGCTGGGAACAGACGCGAGAGCTATTTGCACTATGTATCAAGGGGAGAGCAATAGTGACTTTCCTTACCAGAAAACAACTCTTGCTCGTAGGACCAGAAACTGCATGTGATTCAACTCCATTTAGGACTGGGAAACAAACGCTAGCTCGCCTTACAAGAAACACACTCTGCTTTTGAGAAAAGAGCACTCTTCTACTCTACTGTGTTTCCTATGGGGTCCAAACAGTGAGCTTGCTCAGAACAAAAGAACTGTGCTTCCTACACACATGGACCATATCTAGTTCAACTCTGCTTAGGAAACTGACACGAACAGTAGCTCCTATTCAGTCCAATACACTGTACTTGCTGGGAACAGACGCCAGTGCTATTTGCACTGTGTATGGCATTTAGAGCGCAATAGTGACTCTTCTTACCAGAAAACAACTCTTGCTCGTAGGACCAAAAACTGTCTGTGAATCAACTCCATTTAGGACTGGGGAAAAACGCGAGCTGGCCTTACAAGAAACACACTCTGCTTTAGAGAAAAGAGCACTCATCTACTCTACTGTGTTTCCTGTAGGGCCAGAACAGTGAGCTTGCTCAGAACAAAAGAACTGTGCTTCCTACACACACGGCCATATCTCGTTCAAGTCTGCTTAGGAACCTGACAAGAACAGTAGATCCTCTTCAGTCCAATACACTGTACTTGCTGGGAACAGACGCGAGTGCTATTTGCACTGTGTATTGCAATGGGAGCGCAATAGTGACTTTCCTTACCAGAAAACAACTCTTGCTCTTAGGACCAGAAACTGCATGTGATTCAACTCCATTTAGGACTGGTAAACAAACGATAGCTCGCCTTACAAGAAACACACTCTGCTTTTGAGAAAAGAGCACTCTTCTACTCTACTGTGTTTCCTATGGGGTCCAAATAGTGAGCTTCCTCAGAACAAAGAACTGTGTTTTCTCCACACACGGGCCATATCTAGTTCAACTCTGCTTAGGAAACAAACAAGAACAGTAGCTCCTCTTCACTCCAATACACTGTACTTGCGGGGAACAGACGCGAGTGCTATTTGCACTGTGTATGGCATTGGAGCACAATAGTGACTTGTCTTACCAGAAAACAACTCTTGCTCCTAGGACAAAAAACTGCATGTGACTCAACTCCATTTAGGACTGGGAAACAAACGCTAGCTCAACTTCCAAGAAACACACTCTGCTTTAGAGAAAAGAGCACTCTTCTACTCTACTGTGTTTCCTATGTGTTCCGAAAAGTGAGCTTGTTCAGAACAAAAAAACTGTGCTTCCTACACACATGGCAATATCTAGTTCAAGTCTGCTTAGGAACCTGACAAGAACAGTAGATCCTCTTCAGTCCAATACACTGTACTTGCTGGGAACAGACGGGAGGGCTATTTGTCCTGTGTATGGCAATCGCAGTGCAATAGTGACTCTTCTTACCAGAAACCAACTCTTGCTCGTAGGACCAGAAACTCATGTGATTCCACTCCATTTAGGACTGGGAAACAAACTCTAGCTCGCTTTACAAGAAACACACTCTGCTTTTGAGAAAAGAGCACTCTTCTACTCTACTGTGTTTCCTATAGGGCCAGAACAGTGAGCTTGCTCAGAAAAAAAGAACTGTACTTCCTACACACACGGGCCACATCTAGTTCAACTCTGCTTAGGAAACTGAGAAGAACAGTAGCTCCTTTTCAGTCCAATACTCTGTAATTGCTGGGAACAGACGGGAGGGCTATTTGCACTGTGTATGGCAATGGGAGCGCAATAGTGACTTTCCTTACCAGAAAACAACTCTTGCTTGTAGGATCAGAAACTGCATGTGATTCCACTCCATTTAGGACTGGGAAACAAACGCTAGCTCGCCTTACAAGAAACACACTCTGCTTTAGAGAAAAGAGCACTCTTCTACTCTACTGTGTTTCCTATGGGGTCCAAACAGTGAGTTTGCTCAGAACAAAAGAACTGTGCTTCCTACACACACGGGCCATATCTAGTTCAACTCTGCTTAGGAAACTGACAAGAACAGTAGCTCCACTTCAGTCCGATACCCTGTACTTGCTGGGAACAGACGTGAGAGCTATTGGCACTACGTATGGCAAGGGGAGCGCAATAGTGACTTTCCTTACCAGAAAACAACTCTTGCTCTTAGGACCAGAAACTGCATGTGATTCAACTCCATTTAGGACTGGTAAACAAACGATAGCTCGCCTTACAAGAAACATACTCTGCCTTAGAGAAAAGAGCACTCTTCTACTCTACTGTGTTTCCTATGGGGTCCAAACAGTGAGCTTGCTCAGAACAAAGAACTGTGCTTTCTCCACACACGGGCCATATCTAGTTCAACTCGGCTTAGGAAACAAACAAGAACAGTAGCTCCTCTTCAGTCCGATACACTGTACTTGCGGGGAACAGACGCGAGTTATATTTGCACTGTGTATGGCATTGGAGCACAATAGTGACTTGTCTTACCAGAAAACAACTCTTGCTCGTAGGACAAAAAACTGCATGTGACTCAACTCCATTTAGGACTGGGAAACAAACGCTAGCTCGACTTCCAAGAAACACATTCTGCTGTAGAGAAAAGAGCACTCTTCTACTCTACTGTGTTTCCTATAGCTTCCAAACAGTGAGCTTGCTCAGAACAAAAGAACTGTGCTTCCTACACACACGGCCATATCTAGTTCAATTCTGCTTAGGAACCTGACCAGAGCAGTAGATCCTCTTCAGTCCAATACACTGTACTTGCTGGGAACAGACGCCAGTGCTATTTGTCCTCTGTATGGCAATGGCAGCACAATAGTGACTATTCTTACCATAAAACAACTCTTGCTCATAGGACCACAAACTGCATGTGATTCAACTCCATTTAGGACTGGGAATCAAACGCTAGCTCGCCTTACAAGAAACAAACTCTGCTTTAGAGAATAGAGCACTCTTCTACTCTACTGTGTTTCCTATAGGGTCCGAACAGTGAGCTTGCTCAGAACAAATAAACTGTGCTTCCTACACACATGGACCATATCTAGTTAAACTCTGCTTAGGAAACTGACAAGAACAGTAGCTCCTATTCAGTCCAGTACACTGTACTTGCTGGGAACAGACGCGAGTGCTATTTGCACTGTGTATGGCAATTGGAGCACAATAGTGACTCGTGTTACCAGAAAACAACTCTTGCTCGTAGGACAAAAAACTGCATGTGACTCAACTCCATTTAGGACTGGGAAACAAACTCTAGCTCGCCTTACAAGAAATACACTCTGCTTTTGAGAAAAGAGCACTCTTCTACTCTACTGTGTTTCCTATAGGGCCAGAACAGTGAGCTTGCTCAGAACAAATGAACTGTGCTTCCTAGACACACGGGCAATATCTAGTTCAACTCTGCTTAGGAAACTGAGAAGAACAGTAGCTCCTCTTCAGTACAATACACTGTACTTGCTGGGAACAGACGCCAGTGCTTTTTGTCCTGTGAATGGCAATGGCAGCGCAATAGTGACTATTCTTACCATAAAAAAAACTCTTGCCTCTAGGACCAGAAACTTCATGTGATTCAACTCCATTTAGGACTGGGAAACAAACGCTAGCTCTCCTTACAAGAAACACACTCTGCTTTAGAAAAAGAGCACTCTTCTACTCTACTGTGTTTCCTATAGGGCCAGAACAGTGAGCTTGCTCAGAACATAAGAACTGTGCTTCCTACACACACATGCCATATCTAGTTCAACTCTGCTTAGGAAACTGAGAAGAACAGTAGGTCCTCTTCAGTCCAATACACTGTACTTGCTGGGAACAGACGCATGTGCTATTTGCACTGTGTATGACAAAGGGAGCGCAATAGTGACTTTCCTTACCAGAAACAACTCTTGCTCGTAGGACCAGAAACTGCATGTGATTCAACTCCATTTACGACTGGGAAACAAACGCTAGCTCGCATTACAAGAAACACACTGCTTTAGAGAAAAAAGCACTCTTCTACTCTATTGTGTTTCCTACAGGGCCAGAACAGTGAGCTTGCTCAGAACAAAAGAACTGTGCTTCCCACACACGGGCCACATCTAGTTCAACTCTTCTTAGGAACCTGACAAGTACAGTAGATCCTCTTCAGTCCAATAGACTGTACTTGCTGGGAACAGACGCCAGTGCTATTTGCACTGTGTATGGCAATTGGAGCACAATAGTGACTCGTCTTACCAGAAACATCTCTTGCTCATAGGACAAAAAACTGCATGTGACTCAACTCCATTTAGGACTGGGAAACAAACTCTAGCTGCTTTACAAGAAACACACTCTGCTTTTGAGAAAAGAGCACTCTTTTACTCTACTGTGTTTCCTATAGGGCCAGAACAGTGAGCTTGCTCAGAAAAAAAGAACTGTGCTTCCTAAACACACGGGCCATATCTAGTTCAACTCTGCTTAGTAAACTGACAAGAACAGGAGCTCCTATTCAGTCCAATACACTGTACTTGCTGGGAAAAGACGCGAGTGCTATTTGTCTTGTGTAGGGCAATGGGAGCGCAATAGTGACTTTCCTTACCAGAAAACAATTCTTGTTCGTAGGACCAGAAACTGCATGTGATTCAACTCCATTTAGGACTAGGAAACAAACGCTAGCTCGCCTTACAAAAACACACTCTGTTTTTGAGAAAAGAGCACTCTTCTACTCTACTGTGTTTCCTGTAGGGCCAGAACAATGAGCTTGCTCAGAACAAAAGAACTGTGCTCCTACACACGGGCCATATCTAGTTCCACTCTGCTTAGGAAACTGACAAGAACAGTAGATCCTCTTCAGTCCGATACACTGTACTTGCTGGGAACAGACGCGAGAGCTATTTGCACTATGTATGGCAAGGGGAGCGCAATAGTGACTTTCCTTACCAGAAATCAACTCTTGCTCTTAGGACCAGAAACTGCATGTGATTCAACTCCATTTAGGACTGTGAAACAAACGCTAGCTCGCCTTACAAAAAACACACTCTGCTTTTGAGAAAAGAGCACTCTTCTACTCTACTGTGTTTCCTATGGGGTCCGAACAGTGAGCTTGCTCAGAACAAAAGAACTGTGCTTCCTACACACACGGCCATATCTAGTTCAATTCTGCTTAGGAACCTGACAAGAACAGTAGATCCTCTTCAGTACAATACACTGTGCTTGCTGGGAACAGACACCAGTGCTATTTGTCCTGTGTATGGCAATGGCAGCGCAATAGTGACTATTCTTACCAAAAAACAACTCTTGCTCGTAGGACCAGAAACTGCATGTGATTCCACTCCATTTAGGACTGGGACACAAACGCTAGCTCGCCTTACAAGAAACACACTCTGCTTTTGAGAAAAGAGCACTCTTCTACTCTACTGTGTTTCCTATGGGGTCCAAACAGTGAGCTTGCTCAGAACAAAAGAACTGTGCTTCCTACACACGAGTACCATATGTAGTTCAACTCTGCTTAGGAAACTGACAAGAAGAGTAGCTCCTATTCAGTCCAGTACACTGTACTTGCTGGGAAAAGACGCGAGTGCTATTTGCCCTGTGTATGGCAATGGGAGCGCAATAGTGACTTTCCTTACCAGAAAACAACTCTTGTTCGTAGGACCAGAAACTGCATGTGATTCAACTCCATTTAGGACTGGGAAACAAACGCTAGCTCGCCTTACAAGAAACACACTCTGCTTTTGAGAAAAGAGCACTCTTCTACTCTACTGTGTTTCCTATGGGGTCCAAACAGTGATCTTGGTCACAACAAAAGAACTGTGCTTCCTACACACATGGACCATATCTAGTTCAACTCTGCTTAGGAAACGGACAAGAACAGTAGCTCCTATTCAGTCCAATACACTGTACTTGCTGGGAACAGATGCGAGTGCTATTTGCACTGTGTATGGCATTTAGAGCGCAATAGTGACTTTCCTTACCAGAAAACAACTCTTGCTCTTAGGACCAGAAACTGCATGTGATTCAACTCCATTTAGGACTGGGAAACAAACGCTAGCTCGCCTTACAAGAAACACACTCTGCTTTTGAGAAAAGAGCACTCTTCTACTCTACTGTGTTTCCTATGGGGTCCAAACAGTGAGCTTGCTCAGAACAAAAGAACTGTGCTTCCTACACACATGGACCATATCTAGTTCAACTCTGCTTAGGAAACTGACACGAACAGTAGCTCCTATTCAGTCCAATACACTGTACTTGCTGGGAACAGACGCGAGTGCTATTTGCACTGTGTATGGCATTTAGAGCGCAATAGTGACTCTTCTTACCAGAAAACAACTCTTGCTCGTAGGACCAAAAACTGTCTGTGAATCAACTCCATTTAGGACTGGGGAAAAACGCGAGCTGGCCTTACAAGAAACACACTCTGCTTTAGAGAAAAGAGCACTCATCTACTCTACTGTGTTTCCTGTAGGGCCAGAACAGTGAGCTTGCTCAGAACAAAAGAACTGTGCTTCCTACACACACGGCCATATCTCGTTCAAGTCTGCTTAGGAACCTGACAAGAACAGTAGATCCTCTTCAGTCCAATACACTGTACTTGCTGGGAACAGACGCGAGTGCTATTTGCACTGTGTATTGCAATGGGAGCGCAATAGTGACTTTCCTTACCAGAAAACAACTCTTGCTCTTAGGACCAGAAACTGCATGTGATTCAACTCCATTTAGGACTGGTAAACAAACGATAGCTCGCCTTACAAGAAACACACTCTGCTTTTGAGAAAAGAGCACTCTTCTACTCTACTGTGTTTCCTATGGGGTCCAAATAGTGAGCTTCCTCAGAACAAAGAACTGTGTTTTCTCCACACACGGGCCATATCTAGTTCAACTCTGCTTAGGAAACAAACAAGAACAGTAGCTCCTCTTCACTCCAATACACTGTACTTGCGGGGAACAGACGCGAGTGCTATTTGCACTGTGTATGGCATTGGAGCACAATAGTGACTTGTCTTGCCAGAAAACAACTCTTGCTCCTAGGACAAAAAACTGCATGTGACTCAACTCCATTTAGGACTGGGAAACAAACGCTAGCTCAACTTCCAAGAAACACACTCTGCTTTAGAGAAAAGAGCACTCTTCTACTCTACTGTGTTTCCTATGTGTTCCGAAAAGTGAGCTTGTTCAGAACAAAAAAACTGTGCTTCCTACACACATGGCAATATCTAGTTCAAGTCTGCTTAGGAACCTGACAAGAACAGTAGATCCTCTTCAGTCCAATACACTGTACTTGCTGGGAACAGACGGGAGGGCTATTTGTCCTGTGTATGGCAATCGCAGTGCAATAGTGACTCTTCTTACCAGAAAACAACTCTTGCTCGTAGGACCAGAAACTCATGTGATTCCACTCCATTTAGGACTGGGAAACAAACTCTAGCTCGCTTTACAAGAAACACACTCTGCTTTTGAGAAAAGAGCACTCTTCTACTCTACTGTGTTTCCTATAGGGCCAGAACAGTGAGCTTGCTCAGAAAAAAAGAACTGTACTTCCTACACACACGGGCCACATCTAGTTCAACTCTGCTTAGGAAACTGAGAAGAACAGTAGCTCCTTTTCAGTCCAATACTCTGTAATTGCTGGGAACAGACGGGAGGGCTATTTGCACTGTGTATGGCAATGGGAGCGCAATAGTGACTTTCCTTACCAGAAAACAACTCTTGCTTGTAGGATCAGAAACTGCATGTGATTCCACTCCATTTAGGACTGGGAAACAAACGCTAGCTCGCCTTACAAGAAACACACTCTGCTTTAGAGAAAAGAGCACTCTTCTACTCTACTGTGTTTCCTATGGGGTCCAAACAGTGAGTTTGCTCAGAACAAAAGAACTGTGCTTCCTACACACACGGGCCATATCTAGTTCAACTCTGCTTAGGAAACTGACAAGAACAGTAGCTCCACTTCAGTCCGATACCCTGTACTTGCTGGGAACAGACGTGAGAGCTATTGGCACTACGTATGGCAAGGGGAGCGCAATAGTGACTTTCCTTACCAGAAAACAACTCTTGCTCTTAGGACCAGAAACTGCATGTGATTCAACTCCATTTAGGACTGGTAAACAAACGATAGCTCGCCTTACAAGAAACACACTCTGCCTTAGAGAAAAGAGCACTCTTCTACTCTACTGTGTTTCCTATGGGGTCCAAACAGTGAGCTTGCTCAGAACAAAGAACTGTGCTTTCTCCACACACGGGCCATATCTAGTTCAACTCGGCTTAGGAAACAAACAAGAACAGTAGCTCCTCTTCAGTCCGATACACTGTACTTGCGGGGAACAGACGCGAGTTATATTTGCACTGTGTATGGCATTGGAGCACAATAGTGACTCTTCTTACCAGAAAACAACTCTTGCTCGTAGGACCAAAAACTGCATGTTACGCAACTCCATTTAGGACTGGGAAACAAACGCTAGCTCGACTTCCAAGAAACACACTCTGCTTTTGAGAAAAGAGCACTCTTCTACTCTACTGTGTTTCCTATGGGGTCCAAACAGTGAGCTTGCTCAGAACAAAAGAACTGTGCTTCCTACACACACGGACCATATCTAGTTCAACTCTGCTTAGGAAACTGACAAGAACAGTAGCTCCTATTCAGTCCAATACACTGTACTTGCTGGGAAAAGATGCGAGTGCTATTTGCCTTGTGTAGGGCAATGGGAGCACAATAGTGACTTTCCTTACCAGAAAAAAACTCTTGTTCGTAGGACCAGAAACTGCATGTGATTCAACTCCATTTAAAACTAGGAAACAAACGCTAGCTCACCTTACAAAAACACACTCTGCTTTTGAGAAAAGAGCACTCTTCTACTCTACTGTGTTTCCTATAGGGCCAGAACAGTGAGCTTGCTCAGAACATAAGAACGGTGCTTCCTACACACACGGGCCATATCTAGTTCAACTCTGCTTAGGAAACTGACAAGAACAGTAGCTCCTCTTCAGTCCGATACACTGTACTTGCTGGGAACAGAGGCGAGAGCTATTTGCACTATGTATGGCAAGGGGAGCGCAATAGTGACTCTCCTTACCAGAAAACAACTCTTGCTCATAGGACAAAAAACTGCATGTGACTCAACTCCATTTAGGACTGGGAAACAAACGCTAGCTCGCCTTACAAGAAACACACTCTGCTTTTGAGAAAAGAGCACTCTTCTACTCTGCTGTGTTTCCTATAGGGTCAGAACAGTGAGCTTGCTCAGAACAAAGAACTGTGCTTCCTACACACACGGCCATATCTAGTTCAATTCTGCTTAAGAACCTGACAAGAACAGTAGATCCTCTTCAGTCCAATACACTGTACTTGCTGGGAACAGACGCCAGTGCTATTTGTCCTGTGTATGGCAATGGCGGCACAATAGTGACTCTTCTTACCAGAAAACAACTCTTGCTCGTAGGACCAGAAACTGCATGTGATCCAACTCCATTTAGGACTGGGAAACAAAAGCTAGCTCACCTCACATGAAACACACTCTGCTTTTGAGAAAAGAGCACTCTTCTACTCTACTGTGTTTCCTATGTGTTCCGAAAAGTGAGCTTGCTCAGAACAAAACAACTGTGCTTCCTACACACACGGGCCATATCTAGTTGAACTCTGCTTAGGAAACTGACAAGAACACTAGATCCTCTTCAGTCCAATACACTGTAATTGCTGGGAACAGACGGGAGGGCTATTTGCACTGTGTATGGCAATGGGAGCACAATGGTGACTTTCCTTACCAGAAAACAATTCTTGTTCATAGGACCAGAAACTGCATATGATTCAACTCCATTTAGGACAGGGAAACAAACGCTAGCTCGCCTTACAAAAACACACTCTGCTTTTGAGAAATAAGTACACTTCTACTATACTGTGTATCCTATAGGGCCAGAAGAGTGAACTTGCTCAGAACATAAGAACTGTGCTTCCTACACACACGGCCATATCTAGTTCAATTCTGCTTAGGAACCTGAGAAGAAGTGTAGATCCTCTTCATTACAATACACTGTACTTGCTGGGAACAGATGCCAGTGCTATTTGTCCTGTGTATGGCAATGGCAGCGCAATAGTGACTCTTCTTACCATAAAACAACTCGTGCTCGTAGGACTAGAAACTGCATGTGATTCAACTCCATTTAGGACTGGGAAACAAACGTTAGCTCGCCTTACAAGAAACACACTCTGCTTTAGGGAAAAGAGCACTCTTCTACTCTACTGTGTTTCCTATAGGGCCAAAACAGTGAGCTTGCTCAGAACAAAAGAACTGTGCTTCCTACACACGGGCCATAAATTGTTCAGCTCTGCTTAGGAAACTGACAAGAACAGTAGCTCCTCTTCAGTCCGATACACTGTACTTGCTGGGAACAGACGCCAGTGCTATTTGTCCTGTGTATGGCAATGGTAGCTCAATAGTGACTCTTCTTACCTGAAAACAACTCTTGCTCGTAGGACCAGAAACTGCATGTGATTCAACTCCATTTAGGACTGGACAACAAACTCTAGCTCGCTTTACAAGAAACACACTCTGCTTTTGAGAAAAGAGCACTCTTCTACTCTACTGTGTTTCCTATAGGGCCCGAACAGTGAGCTTGCTCAGAAAAAAGTACTGTACTTCCTACAAACACGGGCCATATCTAGTTCAACTCTGGTTAGGAAACTGAGAAGAAAAGTAGCTCCTTTTCAGTCCAATACAGTGTACATGGTGGGAACAGACGCCAATGCTATTTGCAATGTGTATGGCAATGGGAGCGCAATAGTGACTTTCCTTACCAGAAAACAACTCTTGGTTGTAGGACCCGAAACTGCATGTGATTCAACTCCATTTAGGACTGGGAAACAAACGCTAGCTCGCCTTACAAGAAACACACTCTGGTTTAGAGAAAAGAGCACTCTTCTACTCTACTGTGTTTCCTATGGGGTCCGAACAGTGAGCTTGCTCAGAACAAAAGATCTGTGCTTCCTACACACATGGGCCATATCTAGTTCAACTCTGCTTAGGAAACTGACAAGAACAGTAGCTCCTCTTCAGTCCAATACACTGTACTTGCGGGGAACAGACGCGAGTGCTATTTGCACTGTGTATGGCAATTGGAGCACAATAGTGACTCGTCTTACCAGAAAACAACTCTTCCTCGTAGGACAAACAACTGCATGTGACTCAAATCCATTTAGGACTGGGAAACAAACGCTAGCTCGCCTTACAAGAAACACACTCTGCTTTTGAGAAAAGAGCACTCTTCTACTCTACTGTGTTTCCTATGGGGTCTGAAAAGCGAGCTTCCTCAGAACAAAAGAACTGTGCTTCCTACACACACGGCCATATCTAGTTCAATTCTGCTTAGGAACCTGACAAGAACAGTAGATCCTCTTCAGTCCAGTACACTGTACTTGCTGGGAACAGACGCCAGTGCTATTAGTCCTGTGTATAGCAATGGCAGCGCAATAGTGACTCTTCTTACCATAAAACAACTCTTGCTCGTAGGACCAGAAACTGCATGTGATTCAACTCCATTTAGGACTGGGAAACAAATGCTAGATCGCCTTACAAGAAACACACTCTGCTTTTGAGAAATGAGCACTCTTCTACTGTACTGTGTTTCCTATGGGGGCCGAACAGTGAGCTTGTTCAGAACAAAAGAACTGTGCTTCCTACAAACACGGGCCATATGTAGTTCAACTCTGCTTAGTAAACTGACAAGAACAATAGCTCCTCTTCCTTCCAATACACTGTACTTGCAGGGAACAGAGGCGAGTGCTATTTGCACTGTGTATGGCAATTGGAGCACAATAGTGACTTGTCTTACCAGAAAACAACTCTTGCTCGTAGGACAAAAAACTGCATGTGACTCAACTCCATTTAGGACTAGGAAACAAACGCTACCTCAACTTCCAAGAAACACACTCTGCTTTTGAGAAAAGAGCACTCTTCTACTCTACTGTGTTTCCTATAGAGCCAGAAGAGTGAACTTGCTCAGAACATTAGAACTGTGCTTCCTACACACACGGCCATATCTAGTTCAATTCTGCTTAGGAACCTGACAAGAACAGTAGATCCTCTTCTGTACAATACACTGTATTTGCTGGGAACAGACGCCAGTGCTATTTGTCCTGTGTATGGCAATGGCAGCGCAATAGTGACTCTTCTTACCATAAAACAACCCTTGCTTGTAGGATTAGAAACTGCATGTGATTCAACTCCATTTAGGACTGGGAAACAAACGCTAGGTCGACTTAACAAGAAACACACTCTGCTTTAGGGAAAAGAGCACTCTTCTACTCTATTGTGTTTCCTATAGGGCCAGAACAGTGAGCTTGCTCAGAACAAAAGAACTGTGCTTCCTACACACGGACCATAACTAGTTCAACTCTGCCTAGGAAACTGACAAGAACAGTAGCTCCTCTTCAGTCTGATACACTGTACTTGCTGGGAACAGACGCGAGTGCTTTTTGCACTGTGTATGGCAATGGGAGCGCAATAGTGACTTTCTATACCAGAAAACAACTCTTGCTCGTAGGACCAGAAACTGCATGTGATTCCACTCCATTTAGGACTGGGAAACAAATGCTAGCTCGCCTTACAAGAAACACACTCTGATTTTGAGAAAAGAGCACTCTTCTACTCTACTGTGTTTCCTATGGGGTCCGAACAGTGAGCTTGCTCAGAACAAAAGAACTGTGCTTTCTACACACACGGGCCATATCTAGTTCTACTCTGCTTAGGAAACAAACAAGAACAGTAGGTCCACTTCAGTCCGATACACTGTACTTGCGGGGAACAGACGCGAGTGCTATTTGCACTGTGTATGGCATTGGAGCACAATAGTGACTCGTCTTACCAGAAAACAACTCTTGCTCGTAGGACAAAAAACTGCATGTGACTCAACTCCATTGAGGACTGGGAAACAAACGCTAGCTCGACTTACAAGAAACACACTCTGCTTTTGAGAAAAGAGCACTCTTCTACTCTACTGTGTTTCCTATGTGTTCCGAACAGTGAGCTTGCTCAGAACAAAAAAACTGTGCTTCCTACACAACACGGCCATATCTAGTTCAAGTCTGCTTAGGACCTGACAAGAACAGTAGATCCTCTTCAGTCCAACACACTGTACTTGCTGGGAACAGACGCCTGTGCTTTTTGTCCTGTGTATGGCAATGGCAGCGCAATAGTGACTCTTCTTACCAGAAAACAACTCTTGCTTGTAGGACCAGAAACTGCATGTGATTCAACTCCATTTATGACTGGGAAACAAAAGCTAGCTCACCTTACAAGAAACACACTCTGCTTTAGAGAAAAGAGCACTCTTCTACTCTACTGTGTTTCCTATAGGGCCAGAACAGTGAGCTTGCTCAGAACAAAAGAACTGTGCTTCCTACACACGGGCCATATCTAGTTCAACTCTGCTAAGGAAACTGACAAGAACAGTAGCTCCTCTTCAGTCCGATACACTGTACTTGCTGGGAACAGACACGAGTGCTATTTGCACTGTGTATGTCAATGGGAGCACAATAGTGACTTTCCTTACCAGAAAACAACTCTTGTTCGTAAGACCAGAAACTGCATGTGATTCAACTCCATTTAGGACTGGGCAACAAACGCGAGCTCGCCTTACAAGAAACACACTCTGCTTTTGAGAAAAGAGCACTCTTCTACTCTACTGTGTTTCCTATGGTGTCCGAAGAGTGAGCTTGCTCAGAACAAAAGAACTGTGCTTCCTACACACACGGCCATATCTAGTTCAAGTCTGCTTAGGAACCTGACAAGAACAGTAGATCCTCTTCAGTCCAATACACTATACTTGCTGGGAACAGACGCCAGTGCTATTTGTCCTGTGTATGGCAAAGCAGCGCAATAGTGACTCTTCTTACCAGAAAACAACTCTTGCTCGTAGGACCAGAAACTGCATGTGATTCCACTCCATTAAGGACTGGGAAACAAACTCTAGCTAGCTTTACAAGAAGCACACTCTGCTTTTGAGAAAAGAGCACTCTTCTACTCTACTGTGTTTCCTAGGTGTTCCGAAGAGTGAGCTTGCTCAGAACAGAAAAACTGTGCTTCCTACACACACGGCCATATCTAGTTCAAGTCTGCTTAGGAACCTGACAAGAACAGTAGATCCTCTTCAGTCCAATACACTGTACTTTCTGGAAAGAGACGCCAGTGCTATTTGTCCTGTGTATGGCAATGGCAGCGCAATAGTGACTCTTCTTACCAGAAAACAACTCTTGCTTGTAGGACCAGAAACTGCATGTGATTCAACTCCATTTAGGACTGGCAAACAAAAGCTAGTTCACCTTACAAGAAACACACTCTGCTTTAGAGAAAAGAGCACACTTCTACTCTACTGTGTTTCCTATAGGGCCAGAACAGTGAGCTTGCTCAGAATAAAAGAACTGTGCTTCCTACACACGGGCCATATCTAGTTCAACTCTGCTTAGGAAACTGAGAAGAACAGTAGCTCCTCTTCAGTCCAATACACTGTACTTGCAGGGAACAGACGCGAGTGCTATTTGCACTGTGTATGGCATTTGGAGCACAATAGTGACTCGTCTTACCAGAAAACAACTCTTGCACGTAGGACAAAAAACTGCATGTGACTCAACTCCATTTAGGACTGGGAAACAAACGCTAGCTCGCCTTACAAGAAACACACTCTGCTTTTGAGAAAAGAGCACTCTTCTACTCTACTGTGTTTCCTATGGGGTCCGAACAGTGAGCTTGCTCAGAACAAAAGAACTGTGCTTCCTACACACACGGCCATATCTAGTTCAATTCTGCTTAGGAACCTGACAAAAAGAGAAGATCCTCTTGAGACCAATACACTGTACTTGTTGGGAACAGACGCCAGTGCTATTTGTCCTGTGTATGGCAATGGCAGCACAATAGTGACTTTCCTTACCAGAAAACAACTCTTGTTCATAGGACCAGAAACTGCATGTGATTCAACTCCATTTAGGACTAGGAAACAAACGCTAGCACGCCTTACAAAAACACACTCTGCTTTTGAGGAAAGAGCACTCTTCTACTCTACTGTGTTTCCTATGTGTTCCGAACAGTGAGCTTGCTCATAACAAAAAAACTGTGCTTCCTACACACACGGGCATATCTAGTTCAAGTCTGCTTAGGAACCTGACAAGAACAGTAGATCCTCTTCAGTCCAATACACTGTACTTGCTGGGAACAGACGCCAGTGCTGTTTATCCTGTGTATGGCAATGGCAGTGCAATAGTGTCTCTTCTTACTAGAAAACAACTCTTGCTCGTAGGACCAGAAACTGCATGTGATTCCACTCCATTTAGGACTGGGAAACAAACGCTAGCTCGCCTTAAAAGAAACACACTCTGCTTTTGAGAAAAGAGCACTCTTCTACTCTACTGTGTTTCCCATAGGGCCAGAAAAGTGAGCTTGCTCAAAACAAAAGAACTGTGCTTCCTACACACACGGCCATATCTAGTTCAATTCTGCTTAGGAAAATGACAAGAACAGTAGCTCCTCTTCAGTCCGATACACTGTACTTGCTGGGAACAGACACCAGTGCTGTTTGTCCTGTGTATGGCAATGGCAGCGCAATAGTGACTCTTCATACCAGAAAACAACTCTTGCTTGTAGGATCAGAAACTGCATGTGATTCAACACCATTTAGGACTGGGAAACAAAAGCTAGCTCACCTTACAGAAACACACTCTGCTTTAGAGAAAAGAGCACTCTTCTACTCTACTGTGTTTCCTATAGGGCCAGAACAGTGAGAATGCTCAGGACAAAGAACTGTGCTTCCTACACATGAGCCATATCTAGTTCAACTCTGCTTAGGAAACTGACAAGAACAGTAGCTCCTCTTCAGTCCGATACACTGTACTTGCTGGGAACAGACGCGAGTGATATTTGCACTGTGTATGGCAATGGGAGCGCAATAGTGACTTTCCTTTCCAGAAAACAACTCTTGCTCGTAGGACCAGAAACTATATGTGATTCTACTCCATTTAGGACTGGGAAACAAATGCTAGCTCGACTTCCAAGAAACACACTCTGCTTTTGAGAAAAGAGCACTCTTCTACTCAACTGTGTTTCCTATGTGTCCCGAAAAGTGAGCTTGCTCAGAACATAAGAACTGTGCTTCCTACACACACGGGCCATATCTAGTTCAACTCTGCTTAGGAAACTGAGAAGAACAGTAGCTCCTCTTCACTCCAATACACTGTACTTACTGGGAACAGACGGGAGGGCTATTTGCACTGTGTATGGCAATGGGAGCGCAATAGTGACTTTCCTTACCAAAAAACAACTCTTGCTCGTAGGACCAGAAACTGCATGTGATTCCACTCCATTTAGGACTGGGAAACAAACGTTAGCTCGCCTTACAAGAAACACACTCTGCTTTAGAGAAAAGAGCACTCTTCTCCTCTACTGTGTTTCCTATGGGGTCCAAACAGTGAGCTTGCTCAGAACAAAAGAACTGTGCTTCCTACACACACGGACCATATCTAGTTCAACTCTGCTTAGGAAACTGAGAAGAACAGTAGCTCCTCTTCAGTCCAATACCCTGTACTTGCTGGGAACAGACACGAGTGCTATTTGTCCTGTGTATGGCAAAGGCAGCGCAATAGTGACTCTTCTTACCATAAAACAACTCTTGCTCGTAGGGCCAGAAACTGCATGTGATTCAACTCCATTTAGGACTGGGAAACAAACGCTAGCTCGCCTTACAAGAAACACACTCTGCTTTAGAGAAAAGAGCACTCTTCTACTCTACTGTGTTTCCTATAGCGCCAGAACAGTGAACTTGCTCAGAACAAAAGAACTGTGCTTCCTACACACAGGGGACATATCTAGTTCAACTCTGCTTAGGAATCTGACAAGAACAGGAGCTCCAATTCCGTCCAATAATCTGTACATGCAGGGAACAGACGCCAGTGCAATTTGCACTGTGTATGGCAATGTGAGCGCAATAGTGACTCTTCTTACCAGAAAAAAAACTCTTGCTCGTAGGTACAGAAACTGCACGGGATTCAATTCCATTTCTGACTGGGAAACAAACACTAGCTCGCCTTTCAAGAAACGCACTCTGCTTTTGAGAAAAGAGCACTCTTCTACTCTACTGTGTTTCCTATGAGTTCCGAACAGTGAGCTTGCTCAGAACAAAAGAACTGTGCTTCCTACACACACGGGCTATATCTAGTTCAACTCTGCTTAGGAAACTGAGAAGAACAGTAGCTCCTATTCAGTCCAATACCCTGTACTGGCTGGGAACAGACAAGAGTGCTATTTGTCCTGTGTATGGCAAAGGCAGTGCAATAGTGACTCTTCTTACAATAAAACAACTCTTCCTCCTAGGACCAGAAACTGCATGTGATTCAACTCCATTTAGGACTGGGAAACAAACGCCAGCTCGCCTTACAAGAAACACACTCTGCTTTAGAGAAAAGAGCACTCTTCTACTCTACTGTGTTTCCTATGTGTCCCGAAAAGTGAGCTTGCTCAGAACAAAAGAACTGTGCTTCCTACACACACGGGCTATATCTAGTTCAACTCTGCTTAGGAACCTGACAAGAACAGTAGCTCCTTTTCAGTCCAATACACTGTACTTGCGGGGAACAGACGCGAGTGCTATTTGCACTGTGTATGGCAATTGGAGCACAATAGTGACTTGTATTACCAGAAAACATCTCTTGCTCTTAGGACAAAAAACTGCATGTGACTCAACTCCATTTAGGACTGGGAAACAAACACTAGCTCGACTTCCAGGAAGCACACTCTGCTTTTGAGAAAAGAGCACTCTTCTACTCTACTGTGTTTCCTATGTGTTCCGAACAGTGAGCTTGCTCAGAACAAAAAAACTGTGCTTCCTACACACACGGGCCATATCTAGTTCAATTCTACTTAGGAAACTGACAAGAACAGTAGAACCTCTACACTCCAATACACTGTACATGCTGGGAACAGACGCCAGTGCTATTTGCTCTGTGTATGACAATGGGAGCACAATAGTGACTCTTCTTACCAGAAAACAACTCTAGTTCGTAGGACAAAAAAATGCATGTGATTCAACTCGATTTAGGACTGGGAAAGAAACGCTAGCTCGCCTTACAAGAAACACACTCTGCTTTTGAGAAAAGAGCACTCTTCTACTCTACTGTGTTTCCTATAGGGCCAGAACAGTGAACTTGCTCAGAACAAAAGAACTGTGCTTCCTACACAGAGGGGACATATCTAGTTCAACTCTGCTTAGGAATCTGACAAGAACAGGAGCTCCAATTCAGTCCAATACTCTGTACATGCAGGGAACAGACGCCAGTGCTATTTGCACTGTGTATGGCAATGTGAGCGCAATAGTGACTCTTTTTACCAGAAAAAAAAACTCTTGCTCGTAGGACCAGAAACTGCATGGGATTCAATTCAATTTCTGACTGGGAAACAAACACTAGCTCGCCTTTCAAGAAACGCACTCTGCTTTGGAGAAAAGAGCACTCTTCTACTCTACAGTGTTTCCTATGGGGTCCGAACAGTGAGCTTGCTAAGAACAAATGAACTGTGCTTCCTACACACACGGGCCATATCTAGTTATACTCTGCTTAGGAAACTGACAAGAACAGTAGCTGCTCTTCAGTCCAATACACCGTACTTTCTGGGAACAGACGCCAGTGCTATTAGCACTGTGTATGACAATGGGAGCACAATAGTGACTCTTCTTACCAGAAAAAAACTCTTGCTCGTAGGACCAGAACCGGCATGGGATTCAACTCCATTTTTGACTGGGAAGCAAATACTACCTTGCCTTTCAAGAAACACAATTTAATTTTGAGAAAAGAGCACTCATCTACTCTACTGTGTTTCCTATGGTGTCTGCACAGTGTGCTTTCTCAGAACAAAAGAACTGTGCTTCCTACACACACGAGCCATATCTAGTTCAACTCCTTTTAGGAAAATGACAAGAAGAGTAGCTCCTCTTCAGTGCAATACACTGTACTTGCTGGGAAAAGACGCGAGTGCTATTTGCATTGTGTAGGGCAATGGGAGCGCAATAGTGACTTTCCTTACCAGAAAACAACTCTTGTTCGTAGGACCAGAAACTGCATGTGATTCAACTCCATTTAGGACTGGGAAACAAACTCTAGCTCGCTTTACAAGAAACACACTCTGCTTTTGAGAAAAGAGCACTCTTCTACTCTACTGTGTTTCCTATAGGGCCAGAACAGTGAGCTTGCTCAGAACATAAGAACTGTGCTTCCTACACACACGGGCCATATCTAGTTCAACTCTGCTTAGGAAACTGACAAGAACAATAGCTCCTCTTCAGTCCGATACACTGTACTTGTGGGGAACAGAAGCGAGTGCTATTTGCACTGTGTATGGCAATTGGAGCACAATAGTGACTTGTCTTACCAGAAAACAACTCTTGCTCATTGGACAAAAAACTGCATGTGACTCAACTCCATTTAGGACTGGGAAACAAACGCTAGCTCGACTTCCAAGAAACAACTCTGCTTTTGAGAAAAGAGCACTCTTCTACTCTACTGTGTTTCCTATGTGTTCCGAACAGTGAGCATGCTCAGAACAAAAAAAATGTGCTTCCTACACACACGGCCTTATCTAGTTCAAGTCTGCTTAGGAACCTGACAAGAACAGTAGATCCTCTTCAGTCCAATACACTGTACTTGCTGGGAACAGACGCCAGTGCTATTTTTCCTGTGTATGTCAATGACAGCGCAATAGTGACTCTTCTTACCAGAAAACAAATCTTGCTCGTAGGACCAGAAACTGCATGTGATTCAACTCCATTTAGGACTGGGAAACAAACTCTAGCTCGCTTTACAAGAAACACACTCTGCTTTTGAGAAAAGAGCACTCTTCTACTCTACTGTGTTTCCTATAGGGCCAGAACAGTGAGCTTGCTCAGAAATAAAGAACTGTGCTTCCTACACACACGGACCATATCTAGTTCAACTCTGCTTGGGAAACTGAGAAGAACAGTAGCTCCTCTTCAATCCAATACACTGCACTTGCTGGGAACAGACGGGAGGGCTATTTGCACTGTGTATGGCAATGGGAGCACAATAGTGACTTTCCTTACCAGAAAACAACTCTTGCTCGTAGGACAAGAAACTGCATGTGATTCAACTCCATTTAGGAGTAGGAAACAAACGCTAGCTCGCCTTACAAAAACACACTCTGCTTTTGAGAAAAGAGCATTCTTCTACTCTACTGTGTTTCCTATGGTGTCCGAACATTGAGCTTGCTCAGAACAAGAGAACTGTGCTTCCTAGACACATGGCCATATCTAGTTCAATTCTGCTTAGGAACCTGACAAGAACAGTAGATCCTCTTCAGTCCAATACACTGTACGTGCTGGGAACAGACGCCAGTGCTATTTGTCCTGTGTATGGCAATGGCAGCACAATAGTGACTCTTCTTACCATAAAACAACTCTTGCTCGTAGGACCAGAAACTGCATGTGATTCAACTCCATTTAGGACTGGGAAACAAAAGCTAGCTCACCTTACAGAAACACACTCTGCTTTAGAGAAAAGAGCACACTTCTACTCTACTGTGTTTCCTATAGGGCCAGAACAGTGAGAATGCTCAAAACAAAGAACTGTGCTTCCTACACATGAGCCATATCTAGTTCAACTCTGCTTAGGAAACTGACAAGAACAGTAGCTCCTCTTCAGTCCGATACACTGTACTTGCTGGGAACAGACGCGAGTGATATTTGCACTGTGTATGGCAATGGGAGCGCAATAGTGACTTTCCTTTCCAGAAAGCAACTCTTGCTCGTAGGACCAGAAACTATATGTGATTCTACTCCATTTAGGACTGGGAAACAAATGCTAGCTCGACTTCCAAGAAACACACTCTGCTTTTGAGAAAAGAGCACTCTTCTACTCAACTGTGTTTCCTATGTGTCCCGAAAAGTGAGCTTGCTCAGAACATAAGAACTGTGCTTCCTACACACACGGGCCATATCTAGTTCAACTCTGCTTAGGAAACTGAGAAGAACAGTAGCTCCTCTTCACTCCAATACACTGTACTTACTGGGAACAGACGGGAGGGCTATTTGCACTGTGTATGGCAATGGGAGCGCAATAGTGACTTTCCTTACCAAAAAACAACTCTTGCTCGTAGGACCAGAAACTGCATGTGATTCCACTCCATTTAGGACTGGGAAACAAACGCTAGCTCGCCTTACAAGAAACACACTCTGCTTTAGAGAAAAGAGCACTCTTCTCCTCTACTGTGTTTCCTATGGGGTCCAAACAGTGAGCTTGCTCAGAACAAAAGAACTGTGCTTCCTACACACACGGACCATATCTAGTTCAACTCTGCTTAGGAAACTGAGAAGAACAGTAGCTCCTCTTCAGTCCAATACCCTGTACTTGCTGGGAACAGACACGAGTGCTATTTGTCCTGTGTATGGCAAAGGCAGCGCAATAGTGACTCTTCTTACCATAAAACAACTCTTGCTCGTAGGACCAGAAACTGCATGTGATTCAACTCCATTTAGGACTGGGAAACAAACGCTGGCTCGCCTTACAAGAAACACACTCTGCTTTAGAGAAAAGAGCACTCTTCTACTCTACTGTGTTTCCTATAGCGCCAGAACAGTGAACTTGCTCAGAACAAAAGAACTGTGCTTCCTACACACAGGGGACATATCTAGTTCAACTCTGCTTAGGAATCTGACAAGAACAGGAGCTCCAATTCAGTCCAATACTCTGTACATGCAGGGAATAGACGCCAGTGCAATTTGCACTGTGTATGGCAATGTGAGCGCAATAGTGACTCTTCTTACCAGAAAAAAAAGTCTTGCTCGTAGGTACAGAAACTGCACGGGATTCAATTCCATTTCTGACTGGGAAACAATAGCTCGCCTTTCAAGAAACGCACTCTGCTTTTGAGAAAAGAGCACTCTTCTACTCTACTGTGTTTCCTATGAGTTCAGAACAGTGAGCTTGCTCAGAACAAAAGAACTGTGCTTCCTACACACACGGGCCTATATCTAGTTCAACTCTGCTTAGGAAACTGAGCAAGAACAGTAGCTCCTCTTCAGTCCGATACACTGTACTTGCTCTGGGATCAGACCGAGTGCTCTTTGTCACTGTGTATGGCAAAGGCAGTGCAATAGTGACTCTTCTTACCATAAAACAACTCTTGCTCCTAGGACCAGAACCTGCATGTGATTCAACTCCATTTAGGACTGGGAAACAAACGCCAGCTCGCCTTAGAAGAAACACACTCTGCTTTAGAGAAAAGAGCACTCTTCTACTGTACTGTGTTTCCTATGTGTCCCGAAAAGTGAGCTTGCTCAGAACAAAAGAACTGTGCTTCCTACACACACGGGCTATATCTAGTTCAACTCTGCTTAGGAAACTGACAAGAACAGTAGCTCCTTTTCAGTCCAATACACTGTACTTGCGGGGAACAGACGCGAGTGCTATTTGCACTGTGTATGGCAATTGGAGCACAATAGTGACTTGTATTACCAGAAAACATCTCTTGCTCTTAGGACAAAAAACTGCATGTGACTCAACTCCGTTTAGGACTGGGAAACAAACACTAGCTCGACTTCCAGGAAGCACACTCTGCTTTTGAGAAAAGAGCACTCTTCTACTCTACTGTGTTTCCTATGTGTTCCGAACAGTGAGCTTGCTCAGAACAAAAAAACTGTGCTTCCTACACACACGGGCCATATCTAGTTCAATTCTACTTAGGAAACTGACAAGAACAGTAGAACCTCTTCACTCCAATACACTGTACATGCTGGGAACAGACGCCAGTGCTATTTGCTCTGTGTATGACAATGGGAGCACAATAGTGACTCTTCTTACCAGAAAACAACTCTTGTTCGTAGGACAAAAAACTGCATGTGATTCAACTCGATTTAGGACTGGGAAAGAAACGCTAGCTCGCCTTACAAGAAACACACTCTGCTTTTGAGAAAAGAGCACTCTTCTACTCTACTGTGTTTCCTATAGGGCCAGAACAGTGAACTTGCTCAGAACAAAAGAACTGTGCTTCCTACACAGAGGGGACATATCTAGTTCAACTCTGCTTAGGAATCTGACAAGAACAGGAGCTCCAATTCAGTCCAATACTCTGTACATGCAGGGAACAGACGCCAGTGCTATTTGCACTGTGTATGGCAATGTGAGCGCAATAGTGACTCTTTTTACCAGAAAAAAACTCTTGCTTGTAGGACCAGAAACTGAATGGGATTCAATTCAATTTCTGACTGCGAAACAAACACTAGCTCGCCTTTCAAGAAACGCACTCTGCTTTGGAGAAAAGAGCACTCTTCTACTCTACAGTGTTTCCTATGGGGTCCGAACAGTGAGCTTGCTAAGAACAAATGAACTGTGCTTCCTACACACACGGGCCATATCTAGTTATACTCTGCTTAGGAAACTGACAAGAACAGTAGCTGCTCTTCAGTCCAATACACCGTACTTTCTGGGAACAGACGCCAGTGCTATTAGCACTGTGTATGACAATGGGAGCACAATAGTGACTCTTCTTACCAGAAAAAAACTCTTGCTCGTAGGGCCAGGAACGGCATGGGATTCAACTCCATTTTTGACTGGGAAGCAAATACTACCTTGCCTTTCAAGAAACACAATTTAATTTTGAGAAAAGAGCACTCATTTACTCTACTGTGTTTCCTATGGTGTCTACACAGTGTGCTTTCTCAGAACAAAAGACCTGTGCTTCCTACACACACGAGCCATATCTAGTTCAACTCCTTTTAGGAAAATGACAAGAAGAGTAGCTCCTCTTCAGTGCAATACACTGTACTTGCTGGGAAAAGACGCGAGTGCTATTTGCATTGTGTAGGGCAATGGGAGCGCAATAGTGACTTTCCTTACCAGAAAACAACTCTTGTTCGTAGGACCAGAAACTGCATGTGATTCAACTCCATTTAGGACTGGGAAACAAACTCTAGCTCGCTTTACAAGAAACACACTCTGCTTTTGAGAAAAGAGCACTCTTCTACTCTACTGTGTTTCCTATAGGGCCAGAACAGTGAGCTTGCTCAGAACATAAGAACTGTGCTTCCTACACACACGGGCCATATCTAGTTCAACTCTGCTTAGGAAACTGACAAGAACAATAGCTCCTCTTCAGTCCGATACACTGTACTTGTGGGGAACAGAAGCGAGTGCTATTTGCACTGTGTATGGCAATTGGAGCACAATAGTGACTTGTCTTACCAGAAAACAACTCTTGCTCATTGGACAAAAAACTGCATGTGACTCAACTCCATTTAGGACTGGGAAACAAACGCTAGCTCGACTTCCAAGAAACACACTCTTTTTTTGAGAAAAGAGCACTCTTCTACTCTACTGTGTTTCCTATGTGTTCCGAACAGTGAGCATGCTCAGAACAAAAAAAATGTGCTTCCTACACACACGGCCATATCTAGTTCAAGTCTGCTTAGGAACCTGACAAGAACAGTAGATCCTCTTCAGTCCAATACACTGTACTTGCTGGTAACAGACGCCAGTGCTATTTGTCCTGTGTATGTCAATGACAGCGCAATAGTGACTCTTCTTACCAGAAAACAACTCTTGCTCGTAGGACCAGAAACTGCATGTGATTCAACTCCATTTAGGACTGGGAAACAAACTCTAGCTCGCTTTACAAGAAACACACTCTGCTTTTGAGAAAAGAGCACTCTTCTACTCTACTGTGTTTCCTATAGGGCCAGAACAGTGAGCTTGCTCAGAAAAAAAGAACTGTGCTTCCTACACACACGGACCATATCTAGTTCAACTCTGCTTAGGAAACTGAGAAGAACAGTAGCGCCTCTTCAATCCAATACACTGTACTTGCTGGGAACAGACGGGAGGGCTATTTGCACTGTGTATGGCAATGGGAGCACAATAGTGACTTTCCTTACCAGAAAACAACTCTTGCTCGTAGGACCAGAAACTGCATGTGATTCAACTCCATTTAGGAGTAGGAAACAAACGCTAGCTCGCCTTACAAAAACACACTCTGCTTTTGAGAAAAGAGCACTCTTCTACTCTACTGTGTTTCCTATGGTGTCCGAACATTGAGCTTGCTCAGAACAAAAGAACTGTGCTTCCTACACACATGGCCATATCTAGTTCAATTCTGCTTAGCAACCTGACAAGAACAGTAGATCCTCTTCAGTCCAATACACTGTACGTGCTGGGAACAGACGCCAGTGCTATTTGTCCTGTGTATGGCAATGGCAGCACAATAGTGACTCTTCTTACCATAAAACAACTCTTGCTCTTAGGACCAGAAACTGCATGTGATTCAACTCCATTTAGGACTGGGAAACAAACTCTACCTCGCTTTACAAGAAACACACTCTGCTTTTGAGACAAGAGCACTCTTCTACTCTACTGTGTTTCCTATAGGGCCAGAACAGTGAGCTTGCTCAGAAAAAAAGAACTGTGCTTCCTAGACACACGGACCATATCTAGTTCAACTCTGCTTTGGAAACTGAGAAGAACAGTAGCTCCTCTTCAGTCCAATACACTGTACTTGCTGGGAACAGACGGGAGGGCTATTTGCACTGTGTATGGCAATGGGAGCACAATAGTGACTTTCCTTACCAGAAAACAACTCTTGCTCGTAGGACCAGAAACTGCATGTGATTCCACTCCATTTAGGACTGGGAAACAAACGCTAGCTCGCCTTTCAAGAAACACACTCTGCTTTAGAGAAAACAGCACTCTTCTACTCTACTGTGTTTCCTATGGGGTCCAAACAGTGAGCTTGCTCAGAACAAAAAACTGTGCTTCCTACACACACAGACCATATCTAGTTCAACTCTGCTTAGGAAACTGACAAGAACAGTAGCTCCTATTCAGTCCAATACACTGTACTTGCTGGGAAAAGACGTGAATGCTATTTGCCTTGTGTAGGGCAATGGGAGCACAATAGTGACTTTCCTTACCAGAAAACAACTCTTGTTCGTAGGACCAGAAACTGCATGTGATTCAACTCCATTTAGGACTAGGAAACAAACGCTAGCTCGCCTTACAAAAACACACTCTGCTTTTGAGAAAAGAGCTCTCTTCTACTCTACTGTGTTTCCTATGGTGTCCGAACAGTGAACTTGCTCAGAACAAAAGAACTGTGCTTCCTACACACACGGCCATATCTAGTTCAATTCTGCTTAGGAACCTGACAAGAACAGTAGATCCTCTTTAATCCAATACACTGTACTTGCTGGGAACAGACGCCAGTGCTATTTGTCCTGTGTATGGCAATGGCAGCACAGTAGTGACTCTTCTTACCATAAAACATCTCTTGCTCGTAGGACCAGAAACTGCATGTGATTGAACTCCATTTAGGACTGGGAAACAAATGCTACCTCGCCTTACAAGAAACACACTCTGCTTTAGAGAAAAGAGCACTCTTCTACTCTACTGTGTTTCCTATGAGTTCCGAACAGTGAGCTTGCTCAGAACAAAAGAACTGTGCTTCCTACACACACGGGCTGTATCTAGTTCAACTCTGCTTAGGAAACTGACAAGAACAGTAGCTTCTTTTCAGTCCAATACACTGTACTTGCAGGGAACAGACGCGAGTGCTATTTGCACTATGTATGGCAATTGGAGCACAATAGTGACTTGTCTTACCAGAAAACATCCCTTGCTCTTAGGACACAAAACTGCATGTGACTCAACTCCATTTAGAACTGGGAAACAAACACTAGCTCGACTTCCAGGAAGCACACTCTGCTTTTGAGAAAAGAGCACTCTTCTACTCTACTGTGTTTCCTATGTGTTCCGAACAGTGAGCTTGCTCAGAACAAAAAAACTGTGCTTCCTACACACACGGGCCATATCTAGTTCAATTCTACTTAGGAATCTGATAAGAACAGGAGCTCCAATTCAGTCCAATACTCTGTACATGCAGGGAACAGACGCCAGTGCTATTTGCACTGTGTATGGCAATGTGAGCACAATAGTGACTCTTTTTACCAGAAAAAAACTCATGCTCGTAGGACCAGAAACTGCATGGGATTCAATTCAATTTCTGACTGGGAAACAAACACTAGCTCGCCTTTCAAGAAACGCACTCTGCTTTTGAGAAAAGAGCACTCTTCTACTCTACAGTGTTTCCTATGGGGTCCGAACAGTGAGCTTGCTAAGAACAAATGAACTGTGCTTCCTACACACACGGGCCATATCTAGTTATACTCTGCTTAGGAAACTGACAAGAACAGTAGCTGCTCTTCAGTCCAATACACAGTACTTGCTGGGAACAGACGCCAGTGCTATTTGCACTGTGTATGACAATGGGAGCACAATAGTGACTCTTCTTACCAGAAAAAAACTCTTGCTCGTAGGACCAGAAACGGCATGGGATTCAACTCCATTTTTGACTGGGAAGCAAATACTACCTCGCCTTTCAAGAAACACAATTTAATTTTGAGAAAAGAGCACTCATCTACTCTACTGTGTTTCCTATGGTGTCTGCACAGTGTGCTTTCTCAAAACAAAAGAACTGTGCTTCCTACACACACGAGCCATATCTAGTTCAACTCCTTTTAGGAAAATGACAAGAAGAGTAGCTCCTCTTCAGTCCAATACACTGTACTTGCTGGGAACAGACGCGAGTGCTATTTGCACTATGTATGGCAATGGGAACGCAATAGTGACTTTCCTTACCAGAAAACAACTCTTGCTCATAGGACCAGAAATTGGATGAGATTCAACTCCATTTAGGACTGGGAAACAAACGCTAGCTCGCCTTACAAGAAACACACTCTGCTTATGAGAAAAGAGCACTCTTCTACTCTACTGTGTTTCCTATGGGGTCCAAACAGTGAGCTTGCTCAGAACAAAAGAACTGTGCTTAATACTCACACGGACCACATCTAGTTCAACTCTGCTTAGGAAACTGACAAGAACAGTAGCTCCTATTCAGTCCAATGCACTGTACTTGCTGGGAAAAGACGCGAGTGCTATTTGCATTGTATATTGCAATGGGAGCGCAATAGTGACTTTCCTTACCAGAAAACAACTCTTGTTCGTAGGACCAGAAACTGCATGTGATTCAACTCCATTTAGGACTGGGAAACAAACTCTAGCTCGCTTTACAAGAAACACACTCTGCTTTTGAGAAAAGAGCACTCTTCTTCTCTACTGTGTTTCCTATAGGGCCAGAACAGTGAGCTTGCTCAGAACATAAGAACTGTGCTTCCTACACACACGGGCCATATCTAGTTCAACTCTGCTTAGGAAACTGACAAGAACAGTAGCTCCTCTTTAGTCCGATACACTGTACTTGTGGGGAACAGAAGCGAGTGCTATTTACACTGTGTGTGGCAATTGGAGCACAATAGTGACTTGTCTTACCAGAAAACAACTCTTGCTGATTGGACAAAAATCTGCATGTGACTCAACTCCATTTAGGATTGGGAAACAAACGCTAGCTCGACTTCCAAGAAACACACTCTGCTTTTGAGAAAAGAGCACTCTTCTACTCTACTGTGTTTCCTATGTGTTCCGAACAGTGAGCATGCTCAGAACAAAAAAAAATGTGCTTCCTACACACACGGCCATATCTAGTTCAAGTCTGCTTAGGAACCTGACAAGAACAGTAGATCCTCTTCAGTCCAATACACTGTACTTGCTGGGAACAGACGCCAGTGCTATTTTTCCTGTGTATGTCAATGACAGCGCAATAGTGACTCTTCTTACCAGAAAACAAATCTTGCTCTTAGGACCAGAAACTGCATGTGATTCAACTCCATTTAGGACTGGGAAACAAACTCTAGCTCGCTTTACAAGAAACACACTCTGCTTTTGAGAAAAGAGCACTCTTCTACTCTACTGTGTTTCCTATAGGGCCAGAACAGTGAGCTTGCTCAGAAATAAAGAACTGTGCTTCCTACACACACGGACCATATCTAGTTCAACTCTGCTTGGGAAACTGAGAAGAACAGTAGCTCCTCTTCAATCCAATACACTGTACTTGCTGGGAACAGACGGGAGGGCTATTTGCACTGTGTATGGCAATGGGAGCACAATAGTGACTTTCCTTACCAGAAAACAACTCTTGCTCGTAGGACCAGAAACTGCATGTGATTCAACTCCATTTAGGAGTAGGAAACAAACGCTAGCTTGCCTTACAAAAACACACTCTGCTTTTGAGAAAAGAGCACTCTTCTACTCTACTGTGTTTCCTATGGTGTCCGAACATTGAGCTTGCTCAGAACAAGAGAACTGTGCTTCCTACACACATGGCCATATGTAGTTCAATTCTGCTTAGGAACCTGACAAGAACAGTAGATCTTCTTCAGTCCAATACACTGTACGTGCTGAGAACAGACGCCAGTGCTATTTGTCCTGTGTATGGCATTGGCAGCACAATAGTGACTCTTCTTACCAGAAAACAACTCTTGCTCGTAGGACCAGAAACTGCATGTGATTCAACTCCATTTAGGACTGGGAAACAAAAGCTAGCTCACCTTACAGAAACACACTCTGCTTTAGAGAAAAGAGCACTCTTCTACTCTACTGTGTTTCCTATAGGGCCAGAACAGTGAGAATGCTCAGAACAAAGAACTGTGCTTCCTACACATGAGCCATATCTAGTTCAACTCTGCTTAGGAAACTGACAAGAACAGTAGCTCCTCTTCAGTCCGATACACTGTACTTGCTGGGAACAGACGCGAGTGATATTTGCACTGTGTATGGCAATGGGAGCGCAATAGTGACTTTCCTTTCCAGAAAACAACTCTTGCTCGTAGGACCAGAAACTATATGTGATTCTACTCCATTTAGGACTGGGAAACAAATGCTAGCTCGACTTCCAAGAAACACACTCTGCTTTTGAGAAAAGAGCACTCTTCTACTCAACTGTGTTTCCTATGTGTCCCGAAAAGTGAGCTTGCTCAGAACATAAGAACTGTGCTTCCTACACACACGGGCCATATCTAGTTCAACTCTGCTTAGGAAACTGAGAAGAACAGTAGCTCCTCTTCACTCCAATACACTGTACTTACTGGGAACAGACGGGAGGGCTATTTGCACTGTGTATGGCAATGGGAGCGCAATAGTGACTTTCCTTACCAAAAAACAACTCTTGCTCGTAGGACCAGAAACTGCATGTGATTCCACTCCATTTAGGACTGGGAAACAAACGCTAGCTCGCCTTACAAGAAACACACTCTGCTTTAGAGAAAAGAGCACTCTTCTCCTCTACTGTGTTTCCTATGGGGTCCAAACAGTGAGCTTGCTCAGAACAAAAGAACTGTGCTTCCTACACACACGGACCATATCTAGTTCAACTCTGCTTAGGAAACTGAGAAGAACAGTAGCTCCTCTTCAGTCCAATACCCTGTACTTGCTGGGAACAGACACGAGTGCTATTTGTCCTGTGTATGGCAAAGGCAGCGCAATAGTGACTCTTCTTACCATAAAACAACTCTTGCTCGTAGGGCCAGAAACTGCATGTGATTCAACTCCATTTAGGACTGGGAAACAAACGCTAGCTCGCCTTACAAGAAACACACTCTGCTTTAGAGAAAAGAGCACTCTTCTACTCTACTGTGTTTCCTATAGCGCCAGAACAGTGAACTTGCTCAGAACAAAAGAACTGTGCTTCCTACACACAGGGGACATATCTAGTTCAACTCTGCTTAGGAATCTGACAAGAACAGGAGCTCCAATTCCGTCCAATAATCTGTACATGCAGGGAACAGACGCCAGTGCAATTTGCACTGTGTATGGCAATGTGAGCGCAATAGTGACTCTTCTTACCAGAAAAAAAAATCTTGCTCGTAGGTACAGAAACTGCACGGGATTCAATTCCATTTCTGACTGGGAAACAAACACTAGCTCGCCTTTCAAGAAACGCACTCTGCTTTTGAGAAAAGAGCACTCTTCTACTCTACTGTGTTTCCTATGAGTTCCGAACAGTGAGCTTGCTCAGAACAAAAGAACTGTGCTTCCTACACACACGGGCTATATCTAGTTCAACTCTGCTTAGGAAACTGAGAAGAACAGTAGCTCCTATTCAGTCCAATACCCTGTACTGGCTGGGAACAGACAAGAGTGCTATTTGTCCTGTGTATGGCAAAGGCAGTGCAATAGTGACTCTTCTTACAATAAAACAACTCTTGCTCCTAGGACCAGAAACTGCATGTGATTCAACTCCATTTAGGACTGGGAAACAAACGCCAGCTCGCCTTACAAGAAACACACTCTGCTTTAGAGAAAAGAGCACTCTTCTACTCTACTGTGTTTCCTATGTGTCCCGAAAAGTGAGCTTGCTCAGAACAAAAGAACTGTGCTTCCTACACACACGGGCTATATCTAGTTCAACTCTGCTTAGGAACCTGACAAGAACAGTAGCTCCTTTTCAGTCCAATACACTGTACTTGCGGGGAACAGACGCGAGTGCTATTTGCACTGTGTATGGCAATTGGAGCACAATAGTGACTTGTATTACCAGAAAACATCTCTTGCTCTTAGGACAAAAAACTGCATGTGACTCAACTCCATTTAGGACTGGGAAACAAACACTAGCTCGACTTCCAGGAAGCACACTCTGCTTTTGAGAAAAGAGCACTCTTCTACTCTACTGTGTTTCCTATGTGTTCCGAACAGTGAGCTTGCTCAGAACAAAAAAACTGTGCTTCCTACACACACGGGCCATATCTAGTTCAATTCTACTTAGGAAACTGACAAGAACAGTAGAACCTCTTCACTCCAATACACTGTACATGCTGGGAACAGACGCCAGTGCTATTTGCTCTGTGTATGACAATGGGAGCACAATAGTGACTCTTCTTACCAGAAAACAACTCTAGTTCGTAGGACAAAAAAATGCATGTGATTCAACTCGATTTAGGACTGGGAAAGAAACGCTAGCTCGCCTTACAAGAAACACACTCTGCTTTTGAGAAAAGAGCACTCTTCTACTCTACTGTGTTTCCTATAGGGCCAGAACAGTGAACTTGCTCAGAACAAAAGAACTGTGCTTCCTACACAGAGGGGACATATCTAGTTCAACTCTGCTTAGGAATCTGACAAGAACAGGAGCTCCAATTCAGTCCAATACTCTGTACATGCAGGGAACAGACGCCAGTGCTATTTGCACTGTGTATGGCAATGTGAGCGCAATAGTGACTCTTTTTACCAGAAAAAAAACTCTTGCTCGTAGGACCAGAAACTGCATGGGATTCAATTCAATTTCTGACTGGGAAACAAACACTAGCTCGCCTTTCAAGAAACGCACTCTGCTTTGGAGAAAAGAGCACTCTTCTACTCTACAGTGTTTCCTATGGGGTCCGAACAGTGAGCTTGCTAAGAACAAATGAACTGTGCTTCCTACACACACGGGCCATATCTAGTTATACTCTGCTTAGGAAACTGACAAGAACAGTAGCTGCTCTTCAGTCCAATACACCGTACTTTCTGGGAACAGACGCCAGTGCTATTAGCACTGTGTATGACAATGGGAGCACAATAGTGACTCTTCTTACCAGAAAAAAACTCTTGCTCGTAGGACCAGAACCGGCATGGGATTCAACTCCATTTTTGACTGGGAAGCAAATACTACCTTGCCTTTCAAGAAACACAATTTAATTTTGAGAAAAGAGCACTCATCTACTCTACTGTGTTTCCTATGGTGTCTGCACAGTGTGCTTTCTCAGAACAAAAGAACTGTGCTTCCTACACACACGAGCCATATCTAGTTCAACTCCTTTTAGGAAAATGACAAGAAGAGTAGCTCCTCTTCAGTGCAATACACTGTACTTGCTGGGAAAAGACGCGAGTGCTATTTGCATTGTGTAGGGCAATGGGAGCGCAATAGTGACTTTCCTTACCAGAAAACAACTCTTGTTCGTAGGACCAGAAACTGCATGTGATTCAACTCCATTTAGGACTGGGAAACAAACTCTAGCTCGCTTTACAAGAAACACACTCTGCTTTTGAGAAAAGAGCACTCTTCTACTCTACTGTGTTTCCTATAGGGCCAGAACAGTGAGCTTGCTCAGAACATAAGAACTGTGCTTCCTACACACACGGGCCATATCTAGTTCAACTCTGCTTAGGAAACTGACAAGAACAATAGCTCCTCTTCAGTCCGATACACTGTACTTGTGGGGAACAGAAGCGAGTGCTATTTGCACTGTGTATGGCAATTGGAGCACAATAGTGACTTGTCTTACCAGAAAACAACTCTTGCTCATTGGACAAAAAACTGCATGTGACTCAACTCCATTTAGGACTGGGAAACAAACGCTAGCTCGACTTCCAAGAAACAACTCTGCTTTTGAGAAAAGAGCACTCTTCTACTCTACTGTGTTTCCTATGTGTTCCGAACAGTGAGCATGCTCAGAACAAAAAAAATGTGCTTCCTACACACACGGCCATATCTAGTTCAAGTCTGCTTAGGAACCTGACAAGAACAGTAGATCCTCTTCAGTCCAATACACTGTACTTGCTGGGAACAGACGCCAGTGCTATTTTTCCTGTGTATGTCAATGACAGCGCAATAGTGACTCTTCTTACCAGAAAACAAATCTTGCTCGTAGGACCAGAAACTGCATGTGATTCAACTCCATTTAGGACTGGGAAACAAACTCTAGCTCGCTTTACAAGAAACACACTCTGCTTTTGAGAAAAGAGCACTCTTCTACTCTACTGTGTTTCCTATAGGGCCAGAACAGTGAGCTTGCTCAGAAATAAAGAACTGTGCTTCCTACACACACGGACCATATCTAGTTCAACTCTGCTTGGGAAACTGAGAAGAACAGTAGCTCCTCTTCAATCCAATACACTGCACTTGCTGGGAACAGACGGGAGGGCTATTTGCACTGTGTATGGCAATGGGAGCACAATAGTGACTTTCCTTACCAGAAAACAACTCTTGCTCGTAGGACAAGAAACTGCATGTGATTCAACTCCATTTAGGAGTAGGAAACAAACGCTAGCTCGCCTTACAAAAACACACTCTGCTTTTGAGAAAAGAGCATTCTTCTACTCTACTGTGTTTCCTATGGTGTCCGAACATTGAGCTTGCTCAGAACAAGAGAACTGTGCTTCCTAGACACATGGCCATATCTAGTTCAATTCTGCTTAGGAACCTGACAAGAACAGTAGATCCTCTTCAGTCCAATACACTTTACGTGCTGGGAACAGACGCCAGTGCTATTTGTCCTGTGTATGGCAATGGCAGCACAATAGTGACTCTTCTTACCATAAAACAACTCTTGCTCGTAGGACCAGAAACTGCATGTGATTCAACTCCATTTAGGACTGGGAAACAAAAGCTAGCTCACCTTACAGAAACACACTCTGCTTTAGAGAAAAGAGCACACTTCTACTCTACTGTGTTTCCTATAGGGCCAGAACAGTGAGAATGCTCAGAACAAAGAACTGTGCTTCCTACACATGAGCCATATCTAGTTCAACTCTGCTTAGGAAACTGACAAGAACAGTAGCTCCTCTTCAGTCCGATACACTGTACTTGCTGGGAACAGACGCGAGTGATATTTGCACTGTGTATGGCAATGGGAGCGCAATAGTGACTTTCCTTTCCAGAAAGCAACTCTTGCTCGTAGGACCAGAAACTATATGTGATTCTACTCCATTTAGGACTGGGAAACAAATGCTAGCTCGACTTCCAAGAAACACACTCTGCTTTTGAGAAAAGAGCACTCTTCTACTCAACTGTGTTTCCTATGTGTCCCGAAAAGTGAGCTTGCTCAGAACATAAGAACTGTGCTTCCTACACACACGGGCCATATCTAGTTCAACTCTGCTTAGGAAACTGAGAAGAACAGTAGCTCCTCTTCACTCCAATACACTGTACTTACTGGGAACAGACGGGAGGGCTATTTGCACTGTGTATGGCAATGGGAGCGCAATAGTGACTTTCCTTACCAAAAAACAACTCTTGCTCGTAGGACCAGAAACTGCATGTGATTCCACTCCATTTAGGACTGGGAAACAAACGCTAGCTCGCCTTACAAGAAACACACTCTGCTTTAGAGAAAAGAGCACTCTTCTCCTCTACTGTGTTTCCTATGGGGTCCAAACAGTGAGCTTGCTCAGAACAAAAGAACTGTGCTTCCTACACACACGGACCATATCTAGTTCAACTCTGCTTAGGAAACTGAGAAGAACAGTAGCTCCTCTTCAGTCCAATACCCTGTACTTGCTGGGAACAGACACGAGTGCTATTTGTCCTGTGTATGGCAAAGGCAGCGCAATAGTGACTCTTCTTACCATAAAACAACTCTTGCTCGTAGGACCAGAAACTGCATGTGATTCAACTCCATTTAGGACTGGGAAACAAACGCTGGCTCGCCTTACAAGAAACACACTCTGCTTTAGAGAAAAGAGCACTCTTCTACTCTACTGTGTTTCCTATAGCGCCAGAACAGTGAACTTGCTCAGAACAAAAGAACTGTGCTTCCTACACACAGGGGACATATCTAGTTCAACTCTGCTTAGGAATCTGACAAGAACAGGAGCTCCAATTCAGTCCAATACTCTGTACATGCAGGGAATAGACGCCAGTGCAATTTGCACTGTGTATGGCAATGTGAGCGCAATAGTGACTCTTCTTACCAGAAAAAAAAGTCTTGCTCGTAGGTACAGAAACTGCACGGGATTCAATTCCATTTCTGACTGGGAAACAAACACTAGCTCGCCTTTCAAGAAACGCACTCTGCTTTTGAGAAAAGAGCACTCTTCTACTCTACTGTGTTTCCTATGAGTTCCGAACAGTGAGCTTGCTCAGAACAAAAGAACTGTGCTTCCTACACACACGGGCTATATCTAGTTCAACTCTGCTTAGGAAACTGAGAAGAACAGTAGCTCCTCTTCAGTCCAATACCCTGTACTTGCTGGGAACAGACAAGAGTGCTATTTGTCCTGTGTATGGCAAAGGCAGTGCAATAGTGACTCTTCTTACCATAAAACAACTCTTGCTCCTAGGACCAGAACCTGCATGTGATTCAACTCCATTTAGGACTGGGAAACAAACGCCAGCTCGCCTTAGAAGAAACACACTCTGCTTTAGAGAAAAGAGCACTCTTCTACTGTACTGTGTTTCCTATGTGTCCCGAAAAGTGAGCTTGCTCAGAACAAAAGAACTGTGCTTCCTACACACACGGGCTATATCTAGTTCAACTCTGCTTAGGAAACTGACAAGAACAGTAGCTCCTTTTCAGTCCAATACACTGTACTTGCGGGGAACAGACGCGAGTGCTATTTGCACTGTGTATGGCAATTGGAGCACAATAGTGACTTTTATTACCAGAAAACATCTCTTGCTCTTAGGACAAAAAACTGCATGTGACTCAACTCCGTTTAGGACTGGGAAACAAACACTAGCTCGACTTCCAGGAAGCACACTCTGCTTTTGAGAAAAGAGCACTCTTCTACTCTACTGTGTTTCCTATGTGTTCCGAACAGTGAGCTTGCTCAGAACAAAAAAACTGTGCTTCCTACACACACGGGCCATATCTAGTTCAATTCTACTTAGGAAACTGACAAGAACAGTAGAACCTCTTCACTCCAATACACTGTACATGCTGGGAACAGACGCCAGTGCTATTTGCTCTGTGTATGACAATGGGAGCACAATAGTGACTCTTCTTACCAGAAAACAACTCTTGTTCGTAGGACAAAAAACTGCATGTGATTCAACTCGATATAGGACTGGGAAAGAAACGCTAGCTCGCCTTACAAGAAACACACTCTGCTTTTGAGAAAAGAGCACTCTTCTACTCTACTGTGTTTCCTATAGGGCCAGAACAGTGAACTTGCTCAGAACAAAAGAACTGTGCTTCCTACACAGAGGGGACATATCTAGTTCAACTCTGCTTAGGAATCTGACAAGAACAGGAGCTCCAATTCAGTCCAATACTCTGTACATGCAGGGAACAGACGCCAGTGCTATTTGCACTGTGTATGGCAATGTGAGCGCAATAGTGACTCTTTTTACCAGAAAAAAACTCTTGCTTGTAGGACCAGAAACTGAATGGGATTCAATTCAATTTCTGACTGCGAAACAAACACTAGCTCGCCTTTCAAGAAACGCACTCTGCTTTGGAGAAAAGAGCACTCTTCTACTCTACAGTGTTTCCTATGGGGTCCGAACAGTGAGCTTGCTAAGAACAAATGAACTGTGCTTCCTACACACACGGGCCATATCTAGTTATACTCTGCTTAGGAAACTGACAAGAACAGTAGCTGCTCTTCAGTCCAATACACCGTACTTTCTGGGAACAGACGCCAGTGCTATTAGCACTGTGTATGACAATGGGAGCACAATAGTGACTCTTCTTACCAGAAAAAAACTCTTGCTCGTAGGGCCAGAAACGGCATGGGATTCAACTCCATTTTTGACTGGGAAGCAAATACTACCTTGCCTTTCAAGAAACACAATTTAATTTTGAGAAAAGAGCACTCATTTACTCTACTGTGTTTCCTATGGTGTCTGCACAGTGTGCTTTCTCAGAACAAAAGAACTGTGCTTCCTACACACACGAGCCATATCTAGTTCAACTCCTTTTAGGAAAATGACAAGAACAGTAGCTCCTCTTCAGTGCAATACACTGTACTTGCTGGGAAAAGACGCGAGTGCTATTTGCATTGTGTAGGGCAATGGGAGCGCAATAGTGACTTTCCTTACCAGAAAACAACTCTTGTTCGTAGGACCAGAAACTGCATGTGATTCAACTCCATTTAGGACTGGGAAACAAACTCTAGCTCGCTTTACAAGAAACACACTCTGCTTTTGAGAAAAGAGCACTCTTCTACTCTACTGTGTTTCCTATAGGGCCAGAACAGTGAGCTTGCTCAGAACATAAGAACTGTGCTTCCTACACACACGGGCCATATCTAGTTCAACTCTGCTTAGGAAACTGACAAGAACAATAGCTCCTCTTCAGTCCGATACACTGTACTTGTGGGGAACAGAAGCGAGTGCTATTTGCACTGTGTATGGCAATTGGAGCACAATAGTGACTTGTCTTACCAGAAAACAACTCTTGCTCATTGGACAAAAAACTGCATGTGACTCAACTCCATTTAGGACTGGGAAACAAACGCTAGCTCGACTTCCAAGAAACACACTCTTCTTTTGAGAAAAGAGCACTCTTCTACTCTACTGTGTTTCCTATGTGTTCCGAACAGTGAGCATGCTCAGAACAAAAAAAATGTGCTTCCTACACACACGGCCATATCTAGTTCAAGTCTGCTTAGGAACCTGACAAGAACAGTAGATCCTCTTCAGTCCAATACACTGTACTTGCTGGTAACAGACGCCAGTGCTATTTGTCCTGTGTATGTCAATGACAGCGCAATAGTGACTCTTCTTACCAGAAAACAACTCTTGCTCGTAGGACCAGAAACTGCATGTGATTCAACTCCATTTAGGACTGGGAAACAAACTCTAGCTCGCTTTACAAGAAACACACTCTGCTTTTGAGAAAAGAGCACTCTTCTACTCTACTGTGTTTCCTATAGGGCCAGAACAGTGAGCTTGCTCAGAAAAAAAGAACTGTGCTTCCTACACACACGGACCATATCTAGTTCAACTCTGCTTAGGAAACTGAGAAGAACAGTAGCGCCTCTTCAATCCAATACACTGTACTTGCTGGGAACAGACGGGAGGGCTATTTGCACTGTGTATGGCAATGGGAGCACAATAGTGACTTTCCTTACCAGAAAACAACTCTTGCTCGTAGGACCAGAAACTGCATGTGATTCAACTCCATTTAGGAGTAGGAAACAAACGCTAGCTCGCCTTACAAAAACACACTCTGCTTTTGAGAAAAGAGCACTCTTCTACTCTACTGTGTTTCCTATGGTGTCCGAACATTGAGCTTGCTCAGAACAAAAGAACTGTGCTTCCTACACACATGGCCATATCTAGTTCAATTCTGCTTAGGAACCTGACAAGAACAGTAGATCCTCTTCAGTCCAATACACTGTACGTGCTGGGAACAGACGCCAGTGCTATTTGTCCTGTGTATGGCAATGGCAGCACAATAGTGACTCTTCTTACCATAAAACAACTCTTGCTCTTAGGACCAGAAACTGCATGTGATTCAACTCCATTTAGGACTGGGAAACAAAAGCTAGCTCACCTTACAGAAACACACTCTGCTTTAGAGAAAAGAGCACTCTTCTACTCTACTCTGTTTCCTATAGGGCCAGAACAGTGAGAATGCTCAGAACAAAGAACTGTGCTTTCTACACACGAGCCATTTCTAGTTCAACTCTGCTTAGGAAACTGACAAGAACAGTAGCTCCTCTTCAGTCCGATACACTGTACTTGCTGGGAACAGACGCGAGTGATATTTGCACTGTGTATGGCAATGGGAGCGCAATAGTGACTTTCCTTTCCAGAAAACAACTCTTGCTCGTAGGACCAGAAACTATATGTGATTCTACTCCATTTAGGACTGGGAAACAAACGCTAGCTCGACTTCCAAGAAACACACTCTGCTTTTGAGAAAAGAGCACTCTTCTACTATACTGTTTTTCCTATGTGTCCCGAAAAGTGAGCTTGCTCAGAACATAAGAACTGTGCTTCCTACACACACGGGCCATATCTAGTTCAACTCTGCTTAGGAAACTGAGAAGAACAGTAGCTCCTCTTCATTCCAATACACTGTACTTACTGGGAACAGACGGGAGGGCTATTTGCACTGTGTATGGCAATGGGAGCGCCATAGTGACTTTCCTTACCAGAAAACAACTCTTGCTCGTAGGACCAGAAACTGCATGTGATTCCCCTCCATTTAGGACTGGGAAACAAACGCTAACTCGCCTTACAAGAAACACACTCTGCTTTAGAGAAAAGAGCACTCTTCTACTCTACTGTGTTTCCTATGGGGTCCAAACAGTGAGCTTGCTCAGAACAAAAGAACTGTGCTTCCTACACACATGGACCATATCTAGTTCAACTCTGCTTAGGAAACTGAGAAGAACAGTAGCTCCTCTTCAGTCCAATACCCTGTACTTGCTTGGAACAGACACGAGTGCTATTTGTTCTGTGTATGGCAAAGGCAGCGCAATAGTGACTCTTCTTACCATAAAACAACTCTTGCTCGTAGGACCAGAAACTGCATGTGATTCAACTCCGTTTAGGACTGGGAAACAAACGCTAGCTCGCCTTACAAGAAACACACTCTTCTTTAGAGAAAAGAGCACTCTTCTACTCTACTGTGTTTCCTATAGTGCCAGAACAGTGAACTTGCTCAGAACAAAAGAACTGGGCTTCCTACATACAGGGGACATATCTAGTTCAACTCTGCTTAAAAATCTGACAAGAACAGGAGCTCCAATTCAGTCCAATAATCTGTACATGCAGGGAACAGACGCCAGTGCAATTTGCACTGTGTATGGCAATGTGAGCGCAATAGTGACTCTTCTTACCAGAAAAAAAACTCTTGCTCGTAGGTCCTGAAACTGCACGGGATTCAATTCCATTTCTGACTGGGAAACAAACACTAGCTCGCCTTTCAAGAAACGCACTCTGCTTTTGAGAAAAGAGCAGTCTTCTACTCTACAGTGATTCCTATGGGGTCCGAACAGTGAGCTTGCTAAGAACAAATGAACTGTGCTTCCTACACACACGGGCCATATCTAGTTATACTCTGCTTAAGAAACTGACAAGAACAGTAGCTGCTCTTCAGTCCAATACACCGTACTTGCTGGGAACAGACGCCAGTGCTATTTGCACTGTGTATGACAATGGGAGCACAATAGTGACTCTTCTTACCAGAAAAAAACTCTTGCTCGTAGGACCAGAAACGGCATGGGATTCAACTCCATTTTTGACTGGGAAGCAAATACTAGCTCGCCTTTCAAGAAACACAATTTAATTTTGAGAAAAGAGCACTCATCTACTCTACTGTGTTTCCTATGGTGTCTGCACAGTGTGCTTTCTCAGAACAAAAGAACTGTGCTTCCTACACACACGAGCCATATCTAGTTCAACTCCTTTTAGGAAAATGACAAGAAGAGTAGCTCCTCTTCAGTCCAATACACTGTACTTGCTGGGAACAGACGCGAGTGCTATTTGCACTATGTATGGCAATGGGAACGCAATAGTGACTTTCCTTACCAGAAAACAACTCTTGCTCATAGGACCAGAAATTGGATGTGATTCAACTCCATTTAGGACTGGGAAACAAACGCTAGCTCGCCTTACAAGAAACACACTCTGCTTTTGAGAAAAGAGCACTCTTCTACTCTACTGTGTTTCCTATAGGGCCAGAACAGTGAGCTTGATCAGAACAAGAGAACTGTGCTTCCTACACACACGGCCATATCTACTTCAATTTTGCTTAGAAAACTGAAAAGAACAGTAGATCCTCTTCAGTCCAATACACTGTACATGCTGGGAACAGATGCCAGTGCTATTTGCCTTGTGTATGACAATGGGAGCTCAATAGTGACTCTTCTTACCAGAAAACAACTCTTGCTCGTAGGACCACAAACTGCATGGGATTCAACTCCATTTAGTATTGGGTAACAAACGCTATCTCGCCTTACAAGAAACACACTCTGCTTTTGAGAAAAGAGCACGCTTCTACTCTACTGTGTTTCCTATGGGGTCCGAACAGTGAGCTTGCTCAGAACAAAAGAACTGTGCTTCCTACACACTCGGGCCATATCTAGTTCAACTCTGCTTAGGAAACTGACAAGAACAGTAGCTGCTCTTCAGTCCAATACACTGTACTTGCTGGGAACAGACGCGAGTGCTATTTGCCCTGTGTATAGCAATGGGAGCAAAATAGTGACTCTTCTTACCAGAAAACAACTCTTGCTCGTAGGACCACAAACTGCATGGGATTCAACACCATTTCTGACTGGGAAACAAACACTAGCTTGCCTTTCCAGAAACCCAATCATATTTTGAGAAGAGAGCACTCATCTACTCTACTGTTTTTCCTATGATGTCCGCACAGTGAGCTTTCTCAGAACAAAAGAAGTGTGCTTCCTAAACACATGGGCCATATCTGGTTCAACTCCTCTTAGAAAAATGACAAGAACAGTAGCTCCTCTTCAGTCCAATACACTGTACTTGCTGGGAACAGACGCGAGTGCTATTTGCACTATGTATGGCAATGGGAGTACAACAGTGACTTTCCTTACCAGAAAACAACTCTTGCTCGTAAGACCACAAACTGCATGTGTATCAACTCCATTTAGGACTGGGAAACAAACGCTCGCTCACCTTACAAGAAACACACTCTGCTTTTGAGAAAAGAGCACTCTTCTACTCTTCTGTGTATCCTATAGGGCCAGAACAGTGAGCTTGATCAGAACAAGAGAACTGTGCTTCCTACACACACGGCCATATCTAGTTCAATTCTGCTTAGGAAACTGACAAGAACAGTAAATCCTCTTCAGTCCAATACACTGTACATGCTGGGAACAGACGCGAGTACTATTTGCCCTGTGTATGACAATGGGAGCACAATAGTGACTCTTCTTATCAGAAAACAACTCTTGCTCGTAGGACCACAAACTGCATGGGATTCAACTCCATTAAGGACTGTAAACAAACGCTAGCTCGCCTTACAAGAAACACACTCTCCTTTTGAGAAAAGAGCACTCTTCTACTCTACTGTGTTTCCTATAGGGCCAGAACGGAGAGCTTGCTCAGAACAAAAGAACTGTGCTTCCTACATACACGGCCATAACTAGTTCAGTTCTGCTTAGGAACCTGACAAGAACAGTAGGTTCTCTTCAGTCCAATACACCGTACATGCTGGGAACTAACGCCAGTGCTATTTGCCCTGAGTATGACAATGGGAGCGCAATATTGACTCTTCTTACCAGAAAACAACTCTTGCTCCTAGGACCAGAAACTGCATGTGATTCAACTCCATTTAGGACTGGGAAACAAACGCTAGCTCGCTTTACAAGAAACACACTCTGCTTTTGAGAAAAGAGCACTCTTCTACTCTACTGTGTTTCCTATAGGGCCAGAACAGTGAGCTTGCTCAGAACAATGAACTGTGCTTCCTACACACTCGGGTCATATCTAGTTCAACTCTGCTTAGGAAACTGACAAGAACAGTAGCTGCTCTTCAGTCCAATACACTGTAGTTGCTGGGAACAGACGCGAGTACTATTTGCCCTGTGTATGGCAATGGGAGCACAATAGTGACTCTTCTTACCAGAAAACAACTATTGCTCGTAGGACCACAAACTACATGGGATTCAACTCCATTTCTGACTGGGAAACAAACACTAGCTTGCCTTTCCAGAAACACAATCAAATTTTGAGAAGAGAGCACTCATCTACTCTACTGTGTTTCCTATGATGTCCGCACAGTGAGCTTTCTCAGAACAAAAGAAGTGTGCTTCCTACACACATGGGCCATATCTGGTTCAACTCCTCTTAGAAAAATGACAAGAACAGTAGCTCCTCTTCAGTCCAATACACTGTACATGCTGGGAACAGATGCGTGTGCTATTTGCCCTGTGTATGACAATGGGAGCGCAATAGTGACTCTTCTTACCAGAAAACAACTCTTGCTCATAAGACCACAAACTGCATAGGATTCAACTCCATTTAGTACTGGGTAACAAACGCTGTCTCGCCTTACAGGAAACACACACTGCTTTTGAGAAAAGGGCACTCATCTACTCTATTGTGTTTCCTACGGGGTCCGAACTGTGAGCTTGCTCAGAACAAAAGAACTGTGCTTCCTACACACACGGGCCATATCTAGTTCAACTCTGCTTAGGAAACTGACAAGAACAGTAGCTGCTCTTCAGTCCAATACACTGTACTTGCTGGGAACAGACGCGAGTGCTATTTGCACTGTGTATGGCAATGGGAGCACAATAGTGACTCTTCTTACCAGAAAACAACTCTTGCTCGTAGTACCAGAAACTGCATGGGACTCAACTCCATTTCTGACTGGGAAACAAACACTAGCTCGACTTTCAAGAAAAACAATCAAATTTTGAGAATAGAGCACTCATCTACTCTATTGTGTTTCCTATGATGTCCGCATAGTGTGCTTTCTCAGAACAAAAGAACTGTGCTTCCTACACACATGGGATATATCTGGTTCAACTCCTCTTATGAAAATGACAAGAACAGTAGCTCCTCTTCAGTCCAATACACTGTACTTGCTGGGAACAGACGCGAGTGCTATTTGCACTATGTATGGGAATGGGAGCGCAATAGTGACTTTCCTTACCAGAAAACAACTCTTGCTCATAGGACCAGAAACTGGATGTGATTCAACTCCATTTAGGACTGGGAAACAAATGCTAGCTTGCCTTACAAGGAACACACTCTGCTTTTGAGAAAAGGGCACTCTTCTACTCTATTGTGTTTTCTTCGGGGTCCGAACTGTGAGCTTGCTCAGAACAAAAGACCTGTGCTTCCTACACACACGGGCCATATCTGGTTCAACTCTGCTTAGGAATCTGACAAGAACAGTAGCTCCTCTTCAGTCCAATACACTGTACTTGCTGGGAACAGAGGCAAGTGCTATTTGCACTGTGTATGGCAATGGGAGCACAATAGTGACTCTTCTTACCAGAAAACACCTCTTGCTCTTAGGACCAGAAACTGCATGGGATTCAACTCCATTTCTGACTGGGAAGTAAATATTATCTCGCCTTTCAAGGAACACAATCTAATTTTGAGAAAAGAGCACTCATCTACTCTACTGTGTTTCCTATGGTGTCCGCACAGTGTGCTTTCTCAGAAAAAAAGAACTGTGTTTCCTACACACATGGGCCATATCTAGTTCATCTCCTCTTAGGAAAATGACAAGAACAGTAGCTCCTCTTCAGTCCAATACACTGTACTTGCTGGGAACAGACGCGAGTGCTATTTGCACTATGTATGGCAATGGGAGCGCAATGGTGACTTTCCTTACCAGAAAAAAACTCTTGCTCATAGGACAAGAAACTGCAAGTGATTCAACTCCATTAAGGACTGTGAAACAAACGCTAGCTCGCCTTACAAGAAACACACTCTGCTTTTGAGAAAAGAGCACTCTTCTACTCTACTGTGTTTCCTATAGGGCCAGAACAGTGAGCTTGATCAGAACAAGAGAACTGTGCCTCCTACACACACGGCCATATCTAGTTCAATTCTGCTTAGGAAACTGACAAGAACAGTAGCTCCTCTTCAGTCCAATACACTGTACTTGCTGGGAACAGAAGGAAGTGCTATTTGAACTGTGTATGTCAATGAGATCGCAATAGTGACTTTCCCTACCAGAAAACATCTCTTGTTTGTAGGACCAGAAACTGCATGTGATTCAACTCCATTTAGGTCTGGGAAACAAACGCTAGCTCGCCTTACAAGAAACACACTCTGCTTTAGAGAAAAGATCACTCTTCTACTCTACTGTGTTTCCTATGGGGTCCGAACAGTGAGCATGCTCAGAACAAAAGAACTGTGCTTCCTACATACACGGCCATATCTAGTTCATTTCTGCTTAGGAACCTGAGAAGAACAGTAGATTCTCTTCAGTCCAATACACTGTACATGCTGGGAACAGATGCCAGTGCTATTTGCCCTGTGTATGACAATGGGAGCACAATAGTGACTCTTCTTACCAAAAAACAACTCTTGCTCGTAGGACCACAAACTGCATGGGATTCAACTCCATTTAGTACTGGGTAACAAACGCTATCTCGCCTTACAAGAAACACACTCTGCCTTTGAGAAAAGAGCACGCTTCTACTCTACTGTGTTTCCTATGGGGTCCGAACAGTGAGCTTGCTCAGAACAAAAGAACTGTGCTTCCTACACACTCGGGCCATATCTTGTTCAACTCTGCTTAGAAAACTGACAAGAACAGTAGCTGCTCTTCAGTCCAATACACTGTACTTGCTGGGAACAGACGCCAGTGCTATTTGCACTATGTATGGCAATGGGAGTACAACAGTGACTTTCCTTACCAGAAAACAACTCTTGCTCATATGACCAGAAACTGCATGTGATTCAACTCCATTTAGGACTGGGAAACAAACGCTAGCTCGCCTTACAAGAAACACACTCTGCTTTTGAGAAAAGAGCACTCTTCTACTCTTCTGTGTATCCTATAGGGCCAGAACAGTGAGCTTGATCAGAACAAGAGAACTGTGCTTCCTACACACACGGCCATATCTAGTTCAATTCTGCTTAGGAAACTGACAAGAACAGTAGATCCTCTTCAGTCCAATACACTGTACATGCTGGGAACAGACGCCAGTGCTATTTGCCCTGTGTATGACAATGGGAGCACAATAGTGACTCTTCTTACCAGTAAACAACTCTTGCTCGTAGGACCACAAATTGCATGGGATTCAACTCCATTTAGTACTGGGAAACAAACGCTATCTTGCCTTACAAGAAACACACTCTGCTTTTGAGAAAAGAGCACGCTTCCACTCTATTGTGTTTCTAATGGGGTCTGAACAGTGAGCTTGCTCAGAACAAAAGAACTGTGCTTCCTACACACACGGCCATATCTAGTTCAACTCTGCTTAGGAAACTGACAAGAACAGTAGCTCCTCTTCCGTCCAATACACTGTACTTGCTGGAAACAGACGCGACTGCTATTTGCACTGTGTAAGGCAAAGGGAGCACAATAGTGACTTTCCTTTAGAGAAAACAACTCTTGCTGGTAGGAACAAAAACTGCATGTGATTCAACTCCATTTAGGACTGGAAACAAACGCTAGCTAGCCTTACAAGAAACACACTCTGCTTTTGAGAAAAGAGCACTCTTCTACTCCACTGTGTTTACTATAGGGCCAGAACAGAGAGCTTGCTCAGAACAAAAGAACTGTGCTTCCTACATACACGGCCATAACTAGTTCAATTCTGCTTAGGAACCTGACAAGAACAGTAGGTTCTCTTCAGTCCAATACACCGTACATGCTGGGAACCAACGCCAGTGCTCTTTGCCCTGTGTATGACAATGGGAGCGCAATATTGACTCTTCTTACCAGAAAACAACTCTTGCTCGTAGGACCAGAAACTGCATGTGATTCAACTCCATTTAGGACTGGGAAACAAACGCTAGCTCTCCTTACAAGAAACACTCTCTGCTTTTGAGAAAAGGGCACTTTTCTCCTCTATTGTGTTTCCTACGGGGTCCGAACTGTGAGCTTGCTCAGTACAAAAGACCTGTGCTTCCTACACACGGGCCATATCTAGTTCAACTCTGATTAGGAAACTGACAAGAACAGTAGCTCCTCTTCAGTCCAATACACTGTACATGCTGGGAACAGATACCTGTGCTATTTGCCCTGTGTATGACAATGGGAGCGCAATAGTGACTCTTCTTACCAGAAAACAACTCTTGCTCGTAAGACCACAAACTGCATGGGATTCAACTCCATTTAGTACTGGTTAACAAACGCTGTCTCGCCTTACAGGAAACACACATTGCTTTTGAGAAAAGGGCACTCTTCTACTCTATTGTGTTTCCTACGTGGTCCGAACTGTGAGCTTGCTCAGAACAAAAGAACTGTGCTTCCTACACACACGGGCCATATCTAGTTCAACTCTGCTTAGGAAACTGACAAGAACAGTAGCTGCTCTTCAGTCCAATACACTGTACTTGCTGGGAACAGACACGAGTGCTATTTGCACTATGTATGACAATGGGAGCGCAATAGTGACTCTTCTTACCATTAAACAACTCTTGCTCGTAGTACCAGAAACTGCATGGGACTCAACTCCATTTCTGACTGGGAAACAAACACTAGCTCGACTTTCAAGAAAAACAATCAAATTTTGAGTATAGAGCACTCATCTACTCTATTGTGTTTCCTATGATGTCCGCATAGTGTGCTTTCTCAGAACAAAAGAACTGTGCTTCCTACATACATGGGATATATCTGGTTCAACTCCTCTTATGAAAATGACAAGAACAGTAGCTCCTCTTCAGTCCAATACACTGTACTTGCTGGGAACAGACACGAGTGCTATTTGCACTATGTATGGGAATGGGAGCACAATAGTGACTTTCCTTACCAGAAAACAACTCTTGCTCATAGGACCAGAAACTGGATGTGATTCAACTCCATTTAGGAATGGGAAACAAATGCTAGCTCGCCTTACAAGAAACACACTCTGCTTTTGAGAAAAGAGCACTCTTCTACTCTACTGTGTTTCCTATAGGGCCAGAACAGTGAGCTTGATCAGAACAAGAGAACTGTGCTTCCTACACACACGGCCATATCTACTTCAATTTTGCTTAGAAAACTGAAAAGAACAGTAGATCCTCTTCAGTCCAATACACTGTACATGCTGGGAACA